>NC_142807.1:38523477-38635977 GCF_049724085.1 Artemia sp. Qi Xiang Cuo
CTCACAATCGACTAAGCAAATATATTTACTGAATGACAAGGGCACTCCCAGTCGAGGAAAAGAGGGGCTTGGACCCCTGCGCTCTTTCAAGTATGGGAAAGTATGGGAAAAAAGATAGATTTTTTTTTCAATTTATTCAATCAACAAACTCAACAAAATACACTTCAATATAAACTCCCCCGTAAGGCTCTATGGCCACTCTATGGCAATAAATGTGAAAAAAGTACTAGCTTTTAACGCATCAGGAAAAATTAACGACTTTTTGGCCAAACAAAGTTTTTTTTCGAACTAAACTACAAAAACTTATTATCCCTTCCTCTCCCAACCGTCAAGTTTCTTTAGTGCCCTATGTGTGTATCTCAGAAGGTAAGTAAAAGATAATTCATCATGCACTTCTGCATTTTTAAGTTGAAATAGACTGCTGCTATCTATAGATTGCTCAAAGTGCCTAACATTGCAACAGAACATTAAATTTCTGTTCGAATGAAATTTTTATTGTTTAGAAAGTAGCTTTTGGGTCCCAAGACATATTAATTTGATTGTATAATTTCTATCAAAGAGTCAAAAGAAGACAGAAGTAGGGATGCGGTCTTCGATCCCATGCCCCCACCAACTTTTGATACTGATTTATTTCTCAGATTCTTCATATGACTAGCCTAACTTTCGTGTTTTACGACCCCCCCCCTCCCGAAAAACTCATTACTGCGTATGCCCAGCGAGATGAAAGCTTGGGCTCGGAAACTATTAGATCCATACTTAAATCTGGATTTACCTTTAAGAAATAATCATTATTAAACTAAGCGAAAATTAATACTTTTACCCAGATAGGTTAACAGGTTAAAGCAACTCTTCCGACTTGCTTTGGGAATGAAAGCGTTTTTTTGAGAAAGTTTATTGCGAAACTTTCTGTAATTTTTTATTTGGAAAATGATAAATCTGCACCAGCACCTGAATGATGGAAATCCGTGCATACAGGACATTATGCAGATTTTGAGATGATGAAGCACGAGCTTCGTTTTTGGTATTTGTGGCATCAATACGCTTTTTTCTATACTTATGCAAATACTCTTATGTTTGCAACTCCGATGAGTAGATAAAAAAATAATGAATTTTATATGCTTGGAATAAGCGTAAAAATTAAGTTCTGTTATTTCAAACAGGAGTGTAACTTCAGATTTCGATTGATGCATAAATTCTTGGTGTTCTTTTGACAAATTTTGTGTTAGTGGATCTCTTTTGTGAGGGCATTCTACAATGTTAGTCCTGTATGATGGTCCCTGAAAGGAAGAAAAACCAAGAAAAAATGATGAATAGTCATCTGTGAACTTCCTATTCTGAAAAATGTAAGATTTTTTCAATTTTTTTGGATAAAGCCTTGAAAACTCTGCTATAGGTTTCTCTGGAATGCTGAATACGATGATGAAAGTTTTATTAAGACCACTTTGGACAATGTTTTCCGTATTTTCTAAAATAATTACTCATAATTTTCGAAATGATCTTTAGCAACATTTTCTTAGGCATGTGATAATATTCGAACTTCATATTACTATTTAGAATTTAGATTCAACTCTGATGGGAAGCGTCAATCTTTACCTATAGTTCTTTAAAAGCAAACCTTTCTTTATCATATATAGTACAGTAGTAGGAAGCTATCAGGAGGTACTGATCCTACATAATTCGGTTATCAAAAGAATGTATCTCCACTAACGGATCAATGACCCCATTTTCAAGGTCAATCAGAGGCTGTCTCTAAGTGTAATGACTCCGGGACGAAGTTTGCGCATGCGCACTGAATACTAAAGGTACAATGTTATTGAATACTGACCCTACATAATTTATTCAAGGATTATTGATACACGAAGGGGCAAGTGGATTTCCGAGAACTTGATTTACATAATCGACGGGGAGTGAATTGATCGAGTCTAACGGTACCTAACCACATAGACAGTGTATTGATACACATGAGGGGAACTAAATTTCTGACAAATTTATTTGCACAATCGACGGTGAATTATTGATCCACGGAATACGAATTAAGAAATAATATGGCATTATTGATCTGTGGGTCTGAGAGATACCATGTCTTTAGTGAAAGAGATAAATTGATATTCAATTTTTAAATATGGTTTCTCTGATCTTTATGTGTGACAGATCAATTAATATTCTATCGAAACCATAATAGTGTAGCTAGGAACACCTATGAGATGAAGAGATTAACGCGGGAAATGGTTCCTAGGAATTTCAAATGGGACTGGGCAAGGATGCCAAGACAAAAGGAACACGTAGAAATTACGTTTAGGGGATTATTCGGGCCAAACTGTTTGAGATATTTTAGGGGATTTTTTAGGCGAAACCGTTTGAGACATTTTAGAAGATGATTTTAGAAGATGATTTAGAAGATGATTGGGGTGAAACTCTGTGGTCGATATAATACACAAGTTCCATTTGAACAATGTTGAGGTCCCCTACCCCAAACCCAAAGGGCCCTCCCGGGCCCCCAAATGCTCCCTGGCACCCCCAAAGGCCCCCGGTCCCAAAAGACCCCCGGCCCACAAAGGCCCCCGAGCCCCAAAGGCCCCGGGCCCCGAAGCCCCCGAGACTCCAAAGACGCCCTCGGGACCCCAAAGTCCCCCCGTGCCCCCTAAAGGCCCCCAAGCCCCTCCCTTCCTCCCTCCCTTTTTGAATTTTTTTAAAGTTTTTTCGGACTGAAGTTTTTAGACTTAGAAATTATCCAAAATTTTTTCGTTTTTTTTTCTTTAACACATTGGTATAGAGTTTTTAGCCTGGAGTCTTATCTTAGTTTTAGAGTTGAAATTTAGTTTAAATATAGTTAAGAATTTAGAGTTTTAGCTTAGAGTCTTATCTTAGGATTGTTTATAGTTTTAATCCATTTTCGTTTTAGTTAATATTTTTTATTTTTAGCCTAGAGTCTTATCTTAGAGTTTTAGTTATAGTTGAAGTTTAGTTTAGTTATAGTTAAGAGTTTAGAGTTTTAGCTTAGAGTCTTAGCTTAGAGTTTTTGTTTTAGTTCTAGTTTAGTTTAGTTTGAATTAAGAGTTTTAGAGTTTTACCTTAGAGTCTTAGCATAGAGTATTAGTTAGAGTTGAAGTTTAGTTTAGTTAAAGTTAAGAATTTAGATTTTTAGCTTGAAGTCATATCTTAGAGTTTTAGTTAAAGTTGTAGTTTAGTGAAGTTTTAGTTAAGAGTTTAGAGTTTTAGCCTAGAGTTTTAGCTTAGAGTCTCAGCTTAGAGTTTTTGTTGAAGTTCTAGTTTAGTTTAGTTTTAGTTAAGAGTTTAGAGTTTTACCTTAGAGTTTTAGGTTAGAGTTTTTGTTAGAGTTCTAGTTTAGTTTAATTATATTTAAGAGTTGGGAGTTTTACCTCAGAGTTTTAGCCTAGAGTTTTAGTTAGAGTTGATGTTTAGTTTAGTTTTAGTTAAGAGTTTAGAGTTTTAGCTTAGAGTCTTAGCTTAGAGTTTTGTTAGAGTTCTAGTTTAGTTTAGTTTCGGTTAAGAGCTTACAGTTTTTACCTTAGAGTCTTAGCTTAAAGTTTTTGTTGAAGTTTTATTTTAGTTTTATAGTTAAGAGTTTAGAGTTTTAGCCTAGAGTCTTAGCTTAGAGTTTTACTTAGAGTTGAAGTTTATTTTAGTTATAGTTAAGAGTTTTAGAGTTTTTAGCTTAGAGTCTTAACTTAGAGCTTTTGTTAGAGTTCTAGTTTACTTTAGTTTTAGTTAAGAGTTTAGAGTTTTACCTTATAGTCTTAGCTTAGAGTTTTTGTTAGAGTTCTAGTTTAGTTTAGTTATAGTTGAGAGTTTGGTGTTTTACATTAGAGTCTTAGCTTAAAGTTTTAGTTAGAGTTGAAGTTTACTTTAGTTTTAGTTAAGAGTTTAGAGTTTTAGCTTAGAGTCTTAGCTTAGAGTTTTTGTTAGAGTTATAGTTTAATTTAGTTATAGTTAAGAGTTAAGAGTTTTTAGCTTAGAGTCTATGCTTATAGTTTTTTTCGAAGTTCTAGTTTAGTTTAGTTTTAGTTAATAGTTTAGATTTTTAACATAGAGTATTAGCTTAGTGTTATTGTTATAGTTGAATTTTAGTTTAGTATTATTTTAGAGTTTATAGTTTTAGCTTAGAGTCTTAACTTAGATTTTTTGTTATATTTGTAGTTTAATTAATTTATAATTAAGATTTTGTATTTTTACCTTAGAGTCTTAGCCTAGAGCTTTTGTTAGAGTTTAAGTTTACTTTAGTTTTAGTTAAGAATTTAGAGTTTTTAGCTTAGAGTCTTAGCTTAGAGTTTTTGTTGAAGTTTAGTTTAGTTATAGTTAAGAGTTGAGAGATTTAGCTTAGAGTCTTAGCTTAGGGTCTTAGCTTAGAGTTTTTGTTAGATTTCTAGTTTAGTTTAGTTTTAGTTAAGAGTTTAGAGTTTTAGCTTAGAGTTTTAGTTAGAGTTGAAGTTTATTTTAGTTTTAGTTAAGAGTTAGGAGTTTTACCTTAGAGTTCTAACTTATTTTTTTAGATAAAATTCTAGTTTAATTTATTTTTAGTTAATGTTTTCGAGTTTGACCTTAGTTAATTAGCGTATATATATAGATAAAGTCATAGTCAAGTGTAGTTTGAGTTGAGAGTTTAGAGTTTTACCTTAAAGTCATACCTTATAGTTTTATTTAGAGTTCTAGTTTAGTTTTAGTCAATGATTGATAGTTTTTAGGCTATAAGAATGGCTTGGAGTTTTTGTTGAAGTTCTAGTTTAGTTTTAGTTAAGAGTTTAGAGTTTTCGCCTAGAGTCGTAGACTAGAGTTTTTGCTATAGTTGAAGTTTAGTTTAGTAATATTTAAGAGCTTAGAGTTTTAGCTTAGAGTCTTAACTTAGAGTTAGAGTTCTAGTTTATTTTAGTTTTAGTTAGGAGTTTAGAGTTTTTAGCTTAGAGTATTAGCTTAGAGTCTTAGTAAGAGCCCAAGTTCAGTTTAGTTATATTTAATGTTTTCGACCCAAAGTCATGAGTGTTATCTTAGTGCTTTAGGTAGAGTGGAAGTTTAGTTCAGTTATAGTTAAGAGTTTAGAGTTTTTATCTTAGAGTCTTAGCTTAGAGTTTTTGTTGTTGAGTTGAGTTCTAGTTTAGTTTAGTTTTAGTTAAGAGTTTAGAGTTTTACCTTGAAGTCTTAGCTTAGAGTTTGAGTTAGAGTTTTAGTTTTAGTTAGAGTTAAAGTTTAGTTTAGTTATAGTTAAGAATTTAGAGTTTTAGCTTAGAGTCATAGCTTAGAGTATTAATTAAAGTTGTAGTTTAGTTAAGTTTTAGTTAAGAGCATAGAGTTTTAGCCTAGAGTCTTAGCTTAGAGCTTTAGTTAGAGTTGAAATTTAGTTTAGTTATAGTTAAGAGTTCAGAGTTTTTAACTTAGAGTCTTAGCTTAGAGTTTTTGTTAGAGTTCTAGTTTAGTTTAGTCTTATTTAAGAGTTTAGAGTTTTACCTTAGAGTCTTAGCTTAGAGATTTAGTTAGAGTTTAAGTTTGGTTTAGTTTAGTTTTACTTTAGATCTTTACCTTAGAGTCCGAGCTTGTAGTTTTAGTCAGAGTTTAAGTTTATTTTAGTTATAGTTGAGAGTTTGGACTTTTAGCTTTGAGTCTTAGCTTAGAGATTTTGTTATAGCTCTAGTTTAGTTTAGTTTTAGTTAAGAGTTTTAGCTTAGAGTCTTAGCGTATAGTTTTTGTTAGAGTTGAAGTTTAGTTTAGTATTAGTTAAGAATTTAGAGTTTTAGCTTAGAATCATAGCTTAGAGTTTTAGTTAAAGTTGTAGTTTAGTTAACTTTTAGTTAAGAGTTTAGAGTTTTAGCCTAGACTCTTAGCTTAGAGTTTTTGTTGAGGTTCTAGTTTAGTTTAGTTTAGTTTTACTGTATAGTTTTAGGTTAGAGTCATAGCTTAGAGTTTTAGTTAGATTTGATGTTTAGCTTAGTTATAGTTAAGAATTTAGAGTTTTAGCTTATAGTCTTAGCTTAGAGTTTTAGTTATAGTTGTAGTTTAGTTAATTTTTAGTTAAGAGTTTAGAGTTTTAGCCTAGAGTCTTAGCTTAGAGTCTTAGCTTAGAGTTTTTGTTGAAGTTCTAGTTTAGTTTAGTTTAGTTTTACTTTATAGTTTTAGCTTAGAGTCATAGCTTAGAGTTTTAGTTAGAGTTCTAGTTTAGTTATAGTTAAGAGTTTGGAGTTTTACCTTAGAGTCTTAGCTTAAAGTTTTAGTTTGAGTTGAAGTTTACTTTAGTTTTAGTAAAGAGTTTAGAGTTTAGTAAAGGGTTTAGAGTAAAGGGTTTAGAGTCTTAGCTTAGAGTTTTGTTAGAGTTCTAGTTTAGTTTAGTTTTAAATAAAAGCTCAAATAGGGATAAAATCCTTTTAATAGACAGTGATGATGATAACGGTGATACAAATTCACAAAAAATACAAGATATTTCGGTCAAATATACAATGACCGTCATCAGTAGTAAAACTCAGTTTTATAACTGATGACGGTCACTGTATATGTGACCGAAATATCTGGTATTTTTTGTGAATTTCTATCACTGTTATCATCATCACTGTCTATTAAAAGGATTTGATCCCTATTTGAACTTTTATTTATCGTCATGGAAAGGCAGTGTGGTCTCCAAAATTATCTAGTTTAGTTTTGGTTAAGAGCTTAGAGTGTTTTGCTTAGAGTTTTAACTCAGAGTTGTTGTTGAAATTCTATTTTAGTTTATTTTTAGTGAAGAATATAGAGTTTTAGCTTAGAGTGTTAACTTAAAGTTTTATTTAGAGTTGAAGTTTATTTTATTTATAGTTATAAGTTTATAATTTTAGCTTAGAGTCTTAGCTTATAGTTTTTGTTAGAGTTTTAGTTTAGTTTAGTTTTAGTTATGAGTTAAGAGTTTTACCTTAGAGTCTTAGCTTAGAGTTTTAGTTAGATTTGAAGTTTACTTTAGTTATAGTTAAGAGTTTAGAGTTTTAGCTTAGAGTCTTAGCTTACAGTTTTTTTTAGAGTTCTAGTTTAGTTTATTCTTAGTTAAGAGTTTAGATCTTTTAGCTTAGAGTCTTACCTTAGAGTTTTTGTTGAAGTTCTAGTTTAGTTTAGTAATAGTTAAGAGTTTAGAATTTTAGCTTAGAGTCTTAGCTTATAGTTTTTGTTAGAGTTCTAGTTTAGTTTTAGTTAAGAGTTTAGAGTTTTTAGCTTAGAGTCTTAGCTTAGAGTTTTAGTTAAAGTGGTAGTTTAGTTAAGTTTTAGTTAAGAGTTTAGTGTTTTAGCCTAGAGTCTTAGCTTAGAGCTTTAGTTAGAGTTGAAGTTTAGTTTAGTTATAGTTAAGAGTTTAGAGTTTTTAGCTTAGAGTCTTAGCTTTGAGTTTTTGTTAGAGTTCTAGTTTAGTTTAGTTTTAGTTAAGAGTTTAGAGTTTTACCTTAGAGTCTTAGCTTAGAGTTTTAGTTAGAGTTTTAGTTTTAGTTAGCGTTGAAGTTTAGTTTAGTTATAATTAAGAATTTAGAGTTTTAGTTTAGAGTCATAGCTTAAGAGTTTTAGTTATAGTTGTAGTTTAGTTAAGTTTTAGTTAAGAGATTAGTGTTTTACTTGAGAGCCTTAGCTTATAGCTTTAGTTATAGTTGAAGTTTAGTTTAGTTATAGTTAAGAACTTAGAGTTTTTAGCCTAGAGTCTTATCTTTAAGTTTTAAGTAGAATTCTAGTGTAGTTTAGTTATAGTTAAGAGTTTAGAATTTTACCATAGAGTCTTAGCTTAGAGTTTTAGTTAGAATTGAAGTTTAGTTTAGTTTAGTTTTACTTTATAGTTTTAGCTTAGAGTCTTAGCGTATAGTTTTAGCTAGAGTTGAAGTTTAGTTTAGTTATAGTTAAGAGTTTAGAGTTTTAGCCTAGAGTCTTAGCTTAAAGTTTTAGTTAGAGCTCTAGTTTAGTTTAGTTTTAGTTAAGAGTTTAGAGTTTACCTAGAGTCTTAGCTTATAGTTTTTGTTAGAGTTCTAGTTTAGTTAAGTTTAGTTAAGAGTTTAGAGTTTTAGCCTAGAGTCTTAGGTTAGAGTTTTAGTTAGAGTTGAAGTTTACTTTAGTTATAGTTAAGAGTTTAGAGTTTTAGCTTAGAGTCTTAGCTTATAGTTTTTTTTAGAGTTCTAGTTTAGTTTAGTTTTTGTTATGAGTTAAGAGTTTTACCTTAGAGTCTTAGCTTAGAGTTTTAGTTAGAGTTGAAGTTTACTGTAGTTATAGTTAAGAGTTTAGAGTTTTAGCTTAGAGTCTTAGCTTAGACTTTTTTTTAGAGTTCTAGTTTAGTTTAGTCTTAGTTAAGAGTTTAGAGCTTTTAGCTTAGAGTCTTACCTTAGAGTTTTTGTTGAAGTTCTAGTTTAGTTTAGTAATAGTTAAGAGTTTAGAATTTTAGCTTAGAGTCTTAACTTATAGTTTTTGTTAGAGTTCTAGTTTAGTTTTAGTTAAGAGTTTAGAGTTTTTAGCTTAAGTCTTAGCTTAGAGTTTTAGTTAAAGTTGTAGTTTAGTTAAGTTTTAGTTAAGAGTTTTAGAGTTTTAGCCTAGAGTCTTATCTTAGAGCTTTTGTTAGAGTTGAAGTTTAGTTTAGCTATAGTTAGTAGTTTAGAGTTTTTAGCTTAGAGTCTTAGCTTTGAGTTTTTGTTAGAGTTCTAGTTTAGTTTAGTTTTAGTTAAGAGTTTTACCTTAGAGACTTAGCTTAGAGTTTTAGTTAGAGTTTTAGTTTTAGTTAGAGTTGAAGTTTAGTTTAGTTATAGTTAAGAATTTAGAGTTTTAGCTTAGAGTATTAGCTTAGAATTTTATTTAAAGTTTTTGTGTAGTTAAGTTTTAGTTAAGAGTTTAGAGCGTAATCCTAGATCCTTAGCTTAGTACTTTTGATTGAGTTTAAATTCAGTTCAGTTATAGTTAAGAGTTTTGAGTTTTTAGCTTAGAATCTTATATTGAAGATTCTTTTAGAGTTCTGTTTTAGTTTAGTTATAGTCAAGAGTTTGGAGTTTTACCTTAGAGTCTTAGCTCGGAGTTTTAGTTAGAGTTGAAGTTTAGTTTAGTTTAGTTTTACTTTATAGTTTTAGCTTAGAGTCTTTGCTTATAGTTTTAGCTAGAGTTGAAGTTTAGTTTAATTATAGTTAAGAGTTTAGAGTTTTAGCCTAGAGTCTTAGCTTAGAGTTTTAGTTAGAGCTCTAGTTTAGTTTAGTTTTAGTTAAGAGTTTAGAGTTTTACCTAGAGTCTTAGCTTAGAGTTTTTGTTAGAGTTCTAGTTTAGTTAAGTTTAGTTAAGAGTTTAGAGTTTTAGCCTAGAGTCTTAGGTTAGAGTTTTAGTTAGAGTTGAAGTTTAGTTTAGTTATAGTTAAGAATTTAGAGTTTTAACTTAGAATCATAGCTTAGAGTTTTAGTTAAAGTTGTAGTTTAGTTATAGTTAAGAGTTTGCAGTTTTACCTTAGAGTCTTAGCTTAGAGTTGAAGTTTACTTTTGTTTTAGTTAAGACTTTAGAGTTTTTTGCTTAGAGTTTTAACTTAGAGTTTTTGTTGTAGTTATAGTTTAGTTTTTTGACATTTAAGAACTTGGTGTTTTACATTTGAGTCATATCTCAGAGTTATTTGCTTAATCTAAGTTCGTCTAAGTTATGGTTGAGAATCTCGAATTTCGTCCTAATCACAGCTTAGAGTTTTAGTTAGAGCTCTCGCTGTCTTTAGTTTTAGTTATAAGTATAGAATTTTGCCTTAGTCTCTTAGCTTAGAGTTTTATTTAGAGTTGAAGTTTAGTTTAGATATAGTTAAGAATTTAGATTTTTAGCTTAGAGTCATAGCTTAGAGTTTTAGTTAAAGTTGTAGTTTAGTTAAGTTTTAGTTAAGAGTTTAGAGTTTTAGCCTAGAGTCTTAACTTAGAGCTTTAGTTAGAGTTGAAGTTTAGTTTAATTATAGTTAAGAGTTTAGAGTTTTTAGCTTAGAGTCGTAGCTTAGAGTTTTAGTTATAGTTGAAGTTTAGTTTAGTAATAGTTAAGAGTTTAGAGTTTTAGCTTAGAGTCTTAACTTAGAGTTCTTGTTAGAGTTCTAGTTTAGTTTAGTTATAGTTAAGAGTTTAGAGTTTTACCTTAGAGTATTAGCTTAGAGTTTTAATTAGAGTTGAAGTTAAGTTTAGTTATAGTTAAGAATTTAAAGTTTTAGCTTAGATTCATAGCTTAGAGTTTTAGTTAAAGTTGTAGTTTAGTTAAGTTTTAGTTAAGAGTTTAGAGTTTTAGCTTAGAGTCATGACATAGAGCTTTAGTTAGAGTTGAAGTTTAGTTTAGTTGTAGTTAAGAGTTTAGAGTTTTTAGCTTAGAGTATTAGCTTAGAGTTTTTGTTAGAGTTCTAGTTTAGTTTAGTTTTAGTTAAGAGTTTATAGTTTTAGCTTAGTCTTAGTTTAGAGTTTTACTTAGAGTTGAAGTTTAGTTATAGTTAAGAGTTTAGAGTTTTAGCTTAGAGTCTCTGCTTAGAGTTTTAATTAGTGTTGAAGTTTAGTTTAGTTATAGTTAATAGTTGAGAGTTTTAGGCTAGAGTCTTAGCTTAGAGTTTAGTTAGAGTTGAAGTTTATTTTAGCTATAGTTAAGAGTTTGGAGCTTTAACTTTGAGTCTTAGCTTAGAGTTTTTGTTAGAGTTGAAGTTTAGTTTTGTTATAGTTAAGAATTTAGAGTTTTAGCTTAGAGTCATAGCTTAGAGTTTTAGTTAAAGTTGTAGTTCAGTTTAGTTTTAGTTAAGATTTTAGAATTTTACCTTAGAATCCTAGCTTAGAGTTTTTGTTAGAGTTCTAGTTTATTTTAGTTATATTTATGAGTTTAGACTTTTTCCATTGCGTCTTAGCTTAGAGTTTTAGTTAGAGTTGAAGTTACTTTAGTTTTAGTTAATAGTTTAGAGTTTTAGACTAGAGTCCTGGCTTAGTGCTGTTTTTAGATTTTTAGTGTGTTGTTTCTGTAGTTAAAAATTTTGTGCTTTTAGCTTAGAGTCTTAGCTTGCAGTTTTCGTTGAAACCCTAGTGTAAATTAGTTTAGTTTAGATTTTAGAGACCTATATTAGAGTAGTAACTTAAAGTTTTAGTTAGAGTTGATGTTTAGTTATAGTTAAGAGTCTAGAGTTTTAGCTTAGAGTCTTAGCTTAGAGTTTTAGTTAGAGTTGAAGTTTAGTTTAGTTATAGTTAAGAATTTAGAGTTTTAGCTTTGAGTCATAGCTTAGAGTTTTACTTAAAGATTTAGGTTAGTTAAGAGTTTAGAGTTTTACCCTAGAGTCATAGCTTAGAGTTTTAGTTAGAGTTGAAGTTTACTTTAGTTTTAGTTAAGAGTTTTAGCTTAGAGTCTTAGCTTTAGAGTTTTTTTTAGAGTTCTAGTTTAGTTTAGTTTTAGTTAAGAGTTTAGAGTTTTTAGCTTAGAGTCTTAGCTTAGAGTTTTTGTTGAAGTTCTAGTTTAGTTTAGTAATAGTTAAGAGTTTAGAATTTTAGCTTAGTCTTAGCTTAGAGTTTTTGTCAGAGATCTAGTTTAGTTTAGTTTTAGTTAAGAGTTTAGAGCTTCTACCTCAAGTCATAGCTTAGAGTTTTAGTTGAAGTAGCAGTTTAGTTAAGTTTTAGTAAAGAGTTTAGAGTTTCACCTTAGAGTCTCAGCTAAGTGCGTTTGGTAAGGTTGTAGTTTAGTTAAGAATTAGCTTATGATTTATAGTTTTAGCTTAGAGTCATTTCTTATAGTTTTAGTTGGAGTTCTAGTTTAGTTTAGTTTTAGTTTAGAGTTTAGAGTTTTACCTTAGAGTCTTAGCTTAGAGTTTTAGTTAGAGTTTTAGTTTTAGTTAGAGTTGAAGTTTAGTTTAGTTATAGTTAAGAATTTAGAGTTTTAGCTTAGAGTAGTAGCTTAGACTTTTAGTTAAAGTTGTAGTTTAGTTAAGTTTTAGTTAATAGCTTGGAGTTTTAGCCTAGAGTCTTAGCTTAGAGCTTTAGTTAGAGTTGAAGTTTAGTTTAGTTATAGTTATGAGTTTAGTGTTTTTAGCTTAGAGTCTTAGCTTAGAGTTTTTGTTAGAGTTCTAGTTTAGTTTAGTTTTAGTTACGAGTTTGGAGTTTTACCTTAGAGTCTTAGCTTGGAGTTTTAGTTAGAGTTGAAGTTTAGTTTAGTTTAGTTTTACTTTATAGTTTTAGCTTAGAGTCTTAGCTTATAGTTTTAGCTAGAGTTGATGTTTAGTTTAGTTATAGTTAAGCGTTTTGTGGTTATGTTTGTTTAGTATTTTCATCAATATCTATTGTCCCCCTCCTCAACTCTAGGCTAAAACTCTAAGCTAAAACTCTTAAGTAAAAATAAACTAGAACTCTAACTAAATCTCTAAGCTAAGACTCTAAGCTAAGACTCTAAACTCTTCACTAAAACCAATTTAAACTACAACTCAAACTAAAACTCTAAGCTAGGACTCTAGGCTAAAACTCTAAACTCTTAACTAAAACTAAACTAAACTACAACTCTAACTAAAACTCTAAGCTATGACTCCAAGCTAAAACTCTAAACTCTTAACTATAACTAAACTTCAACTCTAACTAAAACTTTAAGGTAAGACTCTAAGGTTAAACTCTAAACACTAAAATAAAACTTAACTAAACTACAACTCTAACTAAAACTCTAAGCTAAGATTCTAGGCTCAAACTCTAAGCTCTTAACTAAAAATATACTAAACTAGAACTCTAATTAAAACTCTATGCTGAGGCTCTAAGTTAAAACTCTAAACTCTTAACTAAAACTAAACTAAACTAGAACTCTAACTAAAACTATAATCTAAGACTCCAAGATAAAACTCTAAACTCTTAACTATAACTAAACTAAACTAGAACTCTAACTAAAACTCAAAGCTAACACTCTAAGGTTAAACTCTAAACTAAAACTAAACTAAACTAGAACTTCAACAAAAACTCTAAGCTAAGACTCTAAGGTAAAACTCTAAACTCTTAACTATAACTAAACTAAACTTCAACTCTAACTAAAACTCTAAGCTAAGACTTAAAGGTAAAACTCCAAACTCTTAACTATAGATAAACTAAACTTCAACTCTAATTAAAACTCTAAGCTCAGATTCTAATATAAGACTCTAAAATATCAAATACAGCCTAAATAAACTTAAACTATATCTAAAACTCTAATCCTTGATTGCAACTTTAGAATCTAAACGCATGAGTAAAACTAAACTAAACTAAAAGTTTAACAAAAACTCTAAGCTAAGACTCATAGACTAAAACTCTAAACTCTTAACTATAACTAAACTAAACTTCAACTCCAACTAAAACTCTATGCTATGACTCCAACTAAAACTAAAACTCTAACGAAAACTCTAAGCTAATACTCTAAGGTAAAACTCTAAACTCTTAACTAAAACTAAACTAAACTAGAACTCTTACAAAAGCTCTAAGCTAAGACTCTAAGCTAAAAACTCTAAACTCTTAACTAAAACTAAACTAGAACTCTAACAAAAGCTCTAAGCTACGACTCTAAGCTAAAACTCTAAACTCTTAACTAAAACTTAACTAAACTACAACTTTAACAAAAACTCAATGCTATGTCTATAATCTTAAAACTCTAAATGCTTAACTCTAACTAAAATGAAATAGAACTCTAACAAAAACTCTAAGTTAAGTCTGCATGGTAGAATTCCCAAGTCTTAACTATTACTATGGTAAAACTTCGAAACTAACTCTATGATAAGACTGTAAACTAAAAACTCTAAATTCTTAACGAAAACTAAAATGAACTAGAACTCTAACAAAAACTCTAAGCTAAGACTCTAAGCTAAAACTCTAAACTCTTAACTATAACTAAACTAAACTTCAGCTCTAACTAAAGCTCTAAGTTATGACTCTAGGGTAAAACTCTAAACTCTTAATTAAAACTAAACTAAACTACAACTTTAACTAAAACTCTAAGCTATGACTCTAAGCTAAAACTCTAAATTCTTAACTATAACTAAACTAAACTTCAACTCTAACTAAAACTCTAAGCTAAGACTCTAAGGTAAAACTCTAAACTCTTAACTAATACTAAACATCAACTCTAAATAAAACTATAAGATATGAAGATAATCTATAACTACGCACTATTAAATAAAACTAAATAAACTAGAATTTCAAAAAAAACTCTAACCTAAGACTCTACGCTAAAAACTCTAAGCTCGATAACACAACAAAACTAAACTAGAATTCTAACAAAAAGTCCATGTTAAGACTCTAACCTAAAGCTTTAAACTCTTAACTAAAACTAAAGTAAACTTTAACTCTAACGAAAACTCTAAGCTAAGACGCTAAGGTAAAAGTCCAAACTCATAACTATAACTAAACTAAACTAGAACTCTAACAAAAACTCTAAGCTAGGACTCTAAGGTAAAACTCTAAACTCTTAACTAAAACTAAAGTAAAGTAGAACTTCAATAAAAACTCTAAGCTAAGACTCTAAGCTAAGACTCTAGGCTAAAACTTTAAACTCTTAACTAAAACTTAACTGAACTACAACTTTAACTAAAACTCTAAGCTATGACTCTAAGCTAAAACTCTAAATTCTTAACTATAACTAAGCTAAACTTCAACTCTAACTAAAACTCTAAGCTAAGACTCAAAGTTAAAACTCCAAACTATTAACTATAGCTAAACTAAACTTCAACTCCAACTAAAACTCTAATCTAAAACTCTAGGCTTAAACTCAAAACTACTATCTGTAACTAAATTAAACTTCAACTCTAACTAATATTCTAAGCTAGCAGTCTGATCTAAAACTCTAAATTCTTAACTATAACTAAACTTCACCTCTAACTAAAGCTCTAAGTTATGACACTAAGATAAATCTCTAAAGTCTTAACTAAAACTAAACTAAATTAGAACACTAACTAAAACTCTAAGCTAAGACTCTAGGCTAAAAACTCTAAACTCTTAACTATAACTAAACTAAACTTCAACTCTAACTAAAGCTCTATGTTAAGACTCTAGGCTAAAACTCTAAACGCTTAACTAAAACTTAACTAAACTACAACTTTAACTAAAACTCTAAGCTATGACTCTAAGCTAAAACTCTAAATTCTTAACCATAACTAAACTAAACTTCAACCCTAACTAAAACTCTAAGCTAAGACTCTAAGGTAAAACTCTTAACTCATAACTAAAACTAAGCTAAACTAGAACTCTAACAAAAACTCTTAGCTAAGAGTCTAAGTTAAAACTCTAAACTCTTAACTCTTACTAAACTAAACTTCAACTCTAACTAAAACTCTAGGCTAAGACTCTAAGATAAAACTCTAAACTCTTAATTAAAAGTAAACTAAACTAGAATTTTAACTACAACTCTAAGTTATTACTCTAAGATAAAAACTCTACTCTTAACTAAAACTAAATAAACTAGAACTTCAACAACAACTTTAAGCTAAGACTCTAAGCTAAAAACTCTTAGCTCTTAACTACAACTAAACTAAACTAAACTAGAGTTCTAACAAAAACTCTAAGTTAAGACTCTAAGCTAAAACTTTAAACTCTTAACTAAAACTAAAGTAAACTTTAACTCTAACGAAAACTCTAAGCTAAGACGCTAAGGTAAAAGTCCAAACTCATAACTATAACTAAACTAAACTAGAACTCTAACAAAAACTCTAAGCTAGGACTCTAAGCTAAAACTATAAAATCTTAACTAAAACTAAACTAAACTATAAATCTAACAAAAAGTCTAAGCTAAGACTATAAGCTAAAACTCTAAACTCTTAACTATAACTAAACTAAACTTCAACTCTAACAAAAACTCTAAGCTCTTAACTAAAACTAAACTAAACTAGAACTTCAACAACAAATCTAAGCTAAGACTCTAAGCTAAAAACTGTAAACTCTTAACTAAAACTAAAGTAAACTAGAACTCTAACAACAACTCTATGCTAAGAATCTAAGCTAAAACTCTAAACTATTAGCTAAAATTAAAGTAAACTTCAACTCTAACTAAAACTCTAAGCTAAAACTCTAAGGTAAAACTCCAAACTCTTAACTATAACTAAACTAGAACTCTAACTAAAACTCTAAGCTATGACTCGAAGCTAAAACTATAAAGTAAAACTAAACTAAGCTAAAACTCTAAATTCTTAACTATAACTAAACTAAACTTCAACTCTAACTAAAACTATAAGCTGAAACTCTAAACTCTTAACTAAACTAGAACTCTAACAAAAACTCTAAGCTAAGAGTCTAGGCTAAAACTCTAAACTCTTAACTAAAACTAAACTAAACTAGAGCTCTAACTAAAACTCTAAGCTAATTCTCAAAAAACTCTAAGCTAGGACTCTGAGGTAAAACTCTAAACTAACTAAAACTAAAGTAAACTAGAACTCTAACAAAAACTCTAAGCTAAGACTGTAAGCTAAAACTCTAAACTCTTAACTATTACTAAACTAAACTTCAACTGTAACTAAAACTCTAAGCTCTTAACTAAAACTAAACTAAACTAGAACTTCAACAACAAATCTAAGCTAAGACTCTAAGCTAAAAACTCTAAAATCTGAACTAAAACTAAACCAGACTAGAACTCTAACAAAAACTCTAAGCTAAGACTCTAGGCTAATACTCTAAACTCTTAACTAAAATTAAAGTAAACTTCAACTCTAACTAAAACTCGAAGCTAAGACTCTAAGGTAAAACTCCAAACTCTTAACTATAACGAAACTAGAACTCTAACTAAAACTCTAAGCTATGACTTTAAGCTAAAACTATAAAGTAAAACTAAACTAAGCTAAAACTCTAAATTCTTAACTATAACTAAACTGAAATTCAACTCTAACTAAAACTCTAAGCTAAGACTCAAAGCTAAAACTCTAAACTCTTAACTAAACTAAAATAAACTAGAACTCTACCAAAAACCCTAAGGTAAGAGTCTAGACTAAAACTCTAAACTCTTAACTAAAACTAAACTAAACTAGAGCTCTAACTAAAACTCTAAGCTAATTCTCTAGGCTAAAACTCTAAACTCTGAACTATAACTAAACTAAACTTCAACTCTAACTAAAACTCTAAGCTAAGACTCTAAGCTAAAACTCTTAACTAAAAATAAACTAAAATACAACTCTAACAAAAACTCTAAGCTAAGACTCTAAGCTAAAAGTCTAAACTCTTAACTAAAACTAAATTAAACTTCAACTCTAACTAAAACTCTAAGCTAAGACTCTAAGGTAAAACTCTAAACTCTTAACTAAAACAAAACTAAACTAGGACTGTAACAAAAACTCTAAGCTAAGAATCTAGGCTAAAAACTCTAAACTCTTAACTAAAACTTAACTAAACTTCAACTTTAACTAAAACTCTAAGCTATGACTCTAAGCTAAAACTCTAAATTCTTAAATAAAACTAAAGTAAACTTTAAGTCTAACGAAAAAATTAAGCTAAGACTCTAAGGTAAAACTCTAAACTCTTAATTAAAACTAAACTAAACTAGAACTCTAACAAAAGCTCTAAGTTAAGACTCTAAGCTAAGAACTCTAAACTTTCAAATAAAACTAAAATAAACTAGAACTCTAACTAAAACTCTAAGCTGAGATTCTGAGCTAAAACTCTAAACTCTTAACTAAAACTAAAGTAAACCTTAACTATAACTAAAACTCTAAGCTAAGACTCTAAGGACTCTAAGACTCCAAACTCTTAACTAAAACTAAATTAAACTAGAACTCTAACAAAAACTCTAAGCTGAGACTCTAAGCTAAAAACTCTAAACTCTTAACTATAACTAAACTAAACTTCAACTCCAACTAAAGCTCTATGTTAAGACTCTAGGCTAAAACTCTAAACTCTTAACTAAAACTTAACCAAACTAGAACTTTCACTAAGACTCTAAGCTATGACTCTAAGCTAAAACTCTAAATTCTTAACCATAACTAAACTAAACTTCAACCCTAACTAAAACTCTAAGCTAAGACTCTAAGGTAAAACTCTTAACTCATAACTAAAACTAAGCTAAACTAGAACTCTAACAAAAACTCTTAGCTAAGAGTCTAAGTTAAAACTCTAAACTCTTAACTCTTACTAAACTAAACTTCAACTCTAACTAAAACTCTAAGCTAAAACTCTAAGCTAAACTCTTAACTAAAACTAAAGTAAACTTCAACTCTAACTAAAACTCTAAGCTAAGACTCTAAGGACTCTAAGACTCCAAACTCTTAACTATAACTAAACTAAACTAGAACTCTAATAAAAACTCTAAGCTGAGACTCTAAGCTAAAAACTCTAAACTCTTAACTATAACTAAACTAAACTAGAACTTCAACAAAACTATAAGCTAAGACTCTAAGCTAAGACTCTAGGCTAAAACTCTAAACTCTTAACTAAAAGTTAAATAAACTACAACTTTAAATAAAACTCTAAGCTATGACTTTAAGCTAAAACTCTAAATTCTTAACTATAACTAAACTGAACTTAAACTCTAACTAAAACTCTAAGCTAAGACTCTAAGGTAAAACTCTCAACTCTTAACTATAACTAAACTAAACTAGAACGCTAACAAAAACTCTAAGCTATGACTCTAAGCTAAAACTCTAAACTCTTAACT
This sequence comes from Artemia sp. Qi Xiang Cuo, assembly GCF_049724085.1. Classification (NCBI taxonomy): domain Eukaryota; kingdom Metazoa; phylum Arthropoda; class Branchiopoda; order Anostraca; family Artemiidae; genus Artemia; species Artemia sp. Qi Xiang Cuo. The sequence goes on from NC_142807.1 coordinate 38,542,006, forward strand.
ATAACTAAAATAAACTTCAACTCTAACTAAAACTCTAAGCTAAGACTTTAAGCTAAAAATTCTAAACTCTTAACTAAAACTAAACTAAACTAGAACTCTAACAAAAACTCTAAGCTAAGACTCTAGGGTAAAACTCCAAACTCTTAACTATAACTAAACTAAACTAGGACTGTAACTAAAACTCTAAGCTAAGATTCTAGGCTAAAAACTCTAAACTCTTAACTAAAACTTAACTAAACTTCAACTTTAACTAAAATCTAAGCTATGACTCTAAGCTAAAACTCTAAATTCTTAAATAAAACTAAAGTAAACTTTAACTCTAACGAAAACTCTAAGTTAAGACTCTAAGGTAAAACTCTAAACTCTTAACTAAAACTAAACTAAACTTCAACTCTAACAAAAACTCTAAGCTAAGACTCTAAGCTAAAACTCTAAACTCTTAACTAAAACTAAACTAGAAATTCAACAAAAACTGTAAGCTAAGACTCTAAGCTAAAAACTCTAAACTCTTAACTAAAACTAAACTAAACTAGAACTCTAACAAAAACTGTATGATAAGACTCTAAACTCTTAACTAAAACTAAAGTAAAATACAACTCTGACTAAGACTCTAAACTAATAGTACAAGATAAAAGTCTAAACTCTTAACTAATACTAAACTAAACTAGAAATCTCAGAAACACTATAAGCTAGGACTCTAAGCTAAAACTCTAAACTCTTAACTAAAACTAAACTAGAACTTCAACAAAACTCTAAGCTAAGACTCTAGGCTAAAACTCTAAACTCTTAACTAAAACTTAACTGAACTAAGACTTTAACTAAAACTCTAAGCTATGACTTTAAGCTAAAACTCTAAATTCTTAACTATAACTAAACTAAACTTCAACTCTAACTAAAACTCTAAGCTAAGACTCTAGGCTAAAACTCTAAACTCTTAACTAAAACTAAACTAAACTAGAACTCCAGCAAAAACTCTTAGCTATGACTTTAAGCTAAAACTTTAAATTCTTAACTATAACTAAACTAAACTTCAACTCTAACTAAAACTCTAAGCTAAGACTCTAAGGTAAAACTCTAAACTCTTAACTAAAACTAAACTAAACTAGAACTCCAACAAAAACTCTAAGCTATGACTCTAAGCTAAAACTCTAAATTCTTAACTATAACTAAACTAAACTTCAACTCTAACTAAAGCTCTAAGGTAAAACTCTAAACTCTTAACTAATACTAAATTAAACTAGAACTCTAACAAAAACTAAGACTCTAAGCTAAAACTCTAAACTATTAACTATAACTAACCTAAACTTCAACTATAACTAAAGCTCTAAGCTAAGACTCTAAGCTAGAACTGTTAACTCTTAACTAAAACTAAACTAAACTAGAACTCTAACAAAAACTCTAAGCTAAGACTCTAAGGTAAAACTTTAAACTCTTAACTATAACTAAACTAAACTTCAACTATAAATAAAACTAAGCTAAGACTATAGGCTAAAACTCTATGCCAATGGGTTAAAGAAAAAACGAAAAAATGTTGGATAATTTCTAAGTCTAAAAAATTCAGTCCTAAAAAACTTTAAAAAAAAATCAAAAAGGGAGGGAGGAAGGGAGGGGCTCGGAGGACTTTGGGGGCACGGGGGGCCTTTGGGGGCCCGAGAGAATATTTGGGGGCTCGGTGGGCCTTTGATAGCCCAGGGGGCCTTTGGGGACTCGAGGGGCCTTTGGTGGATCGGGGGTCTTTTGGGGACGGGGGGCCTTTGGGGGCCGGGGATCCTTTGGGGGCACAGGGGGCCCTTTGGGGTTGTGTTAGAGGAACCCTTTGGGGTTCGGGTAGGGGACCTCACAACATTGTTAAAATGGAACTTGTGTATTATAACGACCACAGAGTTTCACCCCAATCATCTTCTAAATCAGGTTCTAAAATCATCTTCTAAAATATCTCAAACGGTTTCGCCCAAATAATCCCCTAAAATGTCTCAAATGGTTTCGCCCAAATAATCCCTAAACGTAATTTCTGCGTGTTCGTTTTGTTTTGGCATCCCTGCGCTGTCACATTTGAAATTCCTAGGAAACCATTTCCCGTGTTAATCTCTTCATCTCATAGGTTTTCCTAGCTACACTATTATGGTTTCGATAGAATATTAATTGATCTGTCACACATAAAGATCAGAGCAGCCATATTTAGAAATAAAATATCAATTTATTTCTGTCACTAAAGACCTGATATCTCTCAGACCTAGAGATCAAAAATGCCATAATATTTCTTAATTACCCTTTCGTGGATCACTAATTCCCCTCGATTATGCAAATCAATTTCTCCGAAATTTAGTTCCCCTCTTGTGGATCAATACATTGTCTATGTGATTATGTACCGTTAGACTCAATCAATACATTCCCCGTCGATTATGTAAATCAAGTTCTCGGAAATCCACTTGCCCCTTCGTATATCAAAAATCCTTGAATAAATTATGTAGGGTCAGTATTCAATAATATTGTACCGTTAGTATTCAGTGCGCATGCGAAAACTTCGTCCCAGAGTCATTACAATTAGAAACAGCCTCTGATTGACCTTGAAAATGGGGGCATTGATCCGTTAGTGGAGATACATTCTTTTGATAACTGAATTATGTAGGATCAGTACCTCCTGATAGCTTCCTACTTACAGTATCTATGGTGAATGTTAATCTGTGAAGAACTCTTCAGGAAATGCTTTATATATATTTGTAATAGTAAAGATAGCAAAACGTAAAGTAGATTAAAATTTCCAGGATTTACATCGAACAGGCTGCAGCCTTTTTTGCGGTGACTATGCGGAAGAAAACCAGGCAGTCCTCAAACGGGTCCTTTTGGCCTTCGCTCGATGGAACAAGACGGTTGGATATTGCCAGGGATTCAATATGCTTGCAGCAATAATTCTTGGAGTCATGCTTGGAAATGAATCAGATAGTTTAAAGGTACATGTTTGATTTTGTATATATACAAGGGCGTCGTTGGGAGGGGGGCAGTTGACCCCCTAATAATTTGGAGAGAGAAAAAACTATACAGCCATTGCCCTTGACTATCCAGATATGAACCCCTCTTGCCCCCCCCCCAACAAATAAAAAAGCTGCAGATTATATATAAAATTTTTATATTTTTTATATGATTTTTTATACAAAAAATGATAAGTTTTATACAAAAATTCCTCTAATTTCCCTGGAAAATACTCTTGTTATCCTCACACACAACAATTATTGGTCAGTGACTCCAAGAACTTGACAAAACGTTCCAAGCAGACAGCTGTGATCGTGTTTTTAAAAAGTTCTTAGGACTTTGAGTAGTCACTGAAAGGTTGAAGATCATATTGAAAACAATATAAAAGCAACAATGGACAAGTAAATAACACAAAAATCTAATGACAACTTTCAGACAAAAGGGCTTTAATTTACCCTTAATTCCCACATTAAAAGAAATTCAGACATTGTATAATTTTTATAGTCTAAAAATCAAACGCCTCATCTAAAATAATACGAAAATTGTTTAACTAGTCGAATGCACCCTATTAATAATTGAATTTCCGCTATTTACCAAATTGGCAATGTTAGATATTAGCTATCGCTGCAACAATGATTAATTTCTAACACATCTGAAAGCTTATAAATGCAATAAATAGTCATCGTGAGCCTAAAACAAATTAAATACCGGGGTCAGAGGACTTGTCATTTGTGGCGCTTGCTCTGACATTTCTCAGGTATTTGAGAAAGGCTATGGAAGAAGTTTGGCTAGAGAAATTAAATCGTTTAGTTTGAATTATTTCCGAAAAAAAACAATACCCCCTTCCCTCCTCCAGTAATTTTGAGGCCATCTAAGCCTGACTTTGGTTGAAAAAGAACTTTAGCATGAAGGTTTTCATTTTAGCCCTAATTACTATTACTGACAGTATAGAAGAAGCGATCAGAAATAACGTTGATAAAGGCTTTGCAAAACAACAATAGGCTACCCTTATTTTTTTGCTATTTGCGCGATTAGAAATCGTGAGATCTTTTATTAAAGCGAAAATTTATAGACGATGAAGTGAACATTGTAGCTCTATCGATATATTATCACCTTTTTCTTTCGCTATTGTTGTGATTAGTAGAGTGCTAAGTTATACTTTGGGGAGATTATGTTCCTTCCTGTGCTATTTGGGGAGATTACGTTCCTTGGCACCTTTCCAGAACATGTACTTATGGATTTGCACGGTTTATGTTCCATCCTGTGCTATTTTGGGAGATTCCGTTCCTTTGCACCTTTCAAGAGCATGTACTTATGGATGTGCTCGGTTTATGTTCCTTCTTATGCTATTCTAAGGGTTTAAAAGCGAGCAGTACGAGCGGGGATTTCCCACTGGTTCCTGCACATTGCAAAAAGCGAGATATTTATTATAAATTTGGAACAATATCAATCTATTGAAATGGTTAACAATAACAAACATGTTTTCAACCAGATGGGTTTTTGAAGCACATTCAGTATGGCGTGTTTTTTTTTTTTTTTTTTTTTGGCAATTGGCATTTTTTCTGATAACAAGTACCCTTTATTGCGATCATAGCTCTAAAAAAAGGGTTTAGCATTTACGAATTGGATCGTATGAAGGTCGAGAAAAAGAAAAAGGGTTTGGGATTTTTGAATCGGGCAATACAAGCGATCTTAATGTCTAATTTTTCGGGCAATTGCCATAACTCGACAGGAGATTGTTATTAAAAAATTTTATACCACAATTAGAATGGTTTGATTAACATTTTCAAAAAGGGATAAGTAATACATAAATTGGACAGTACGAACGATCTTATTTGAATAATAGGGGAAAAAACAGAGCTAGATAACATTTGAGAATTGGATCGTATGAAGATGGAGAAAAAAAGGGTTAAAGTGATTAGCAGTTAAGGTAACCCTGAAGAGCATGTTAATTCATACCTTATTTACTATAAATTTGGAACAATATCAATCCATGGAAATGGTTAACGATGATAACATGGTCTTATAACTTGACCTAGATTTACTTCTTCGATGTATCCCGTATAATACACCATTGGCGTTTGAACGGTGTTGTCAATTTAAAATAGAGTCTAACGTTATAGTATGCTAGAAAGTTGATACTAAGAGAGATGTAGATGGCAAGAAAAGAATTTTAATAATGAAATTCAGAACAAACCTTAGAAATCCTTGCAAATCAAGTAGTAAGGTGTATGTGAGTACGAAATATCAAGGATCATAAGCACCATCGACCCTAACCAGCAGAGACATCAACCCCCCAAAGTGCCCCTATCCCCAGACTCGAAGGGCACCCTCTCCCTCCAACTTTTTGGCCCCTCTTCCCCATTTCGTTTTTGATTTTTTTTTAACATGATATATTTTTTCAACTTTTTTTTTACATGTCTTCGAATGAGATGAAACATACTTAAATTCAGTAGTGTTTGTCGTGGTTTACCTTGTCAAAGTTACATTCTCTTGATTTTTCAAAGTTAATTTTGGATTTCATTCATTGAAATGCAAGAGTTGGAATATTTCAGTAGTGTTTTGTTATGGTTTATCTTGTCTCAGTTATTTTCTCTTGATTTTTCAAAGTTCATTTTGGATTTCTTTAGTTGAAATGCAAGAGTTGGAATATTTCAGTAGTGTCTTGTTGTGCTTTACCTTGTCACAGTTACATTCTCTTGATTTTTCAAAGTTCATTTTGGATTTGTTTCGTTGAAATGCAAGAGTTGGAATATTTCAGTAGTGTTTTGTTGTGCTTTACCTTGTCACAGTTACATTCTCTTGATTTTCAAAGTTCATTTTGAATTTCTTTCGTGAAATGCAAGAGTTGGAATATTTCAGTAGCGTTTTGTCGTGGTTTACCATATCACAGTTGCATTTTCTTGATTTTTCAAAGTTCATTTTGAATATCCTTCATGAAATGCAAGAGGTGGAATATTTTAGTAGTGTATCATCGTGGTTTACCTTGTCACAGTTATATTCTCTTGATTTTTCAAAGTTCGTCTTCGATTTTTTTCCTTGAAATGTAAGAGTTGGAATGTTTCAGTAGTTCTTTGTCGTGCTTTACATTGTCACGGTTACATTCTCTGGATTTTTTAAAGTTCATTTTTGATATATTTCATTGAAATGCAAGAGTTGAAATATTTCAGCAGTGTTTTTCACGGTTTACCTTGTCACAAATACATTCTCTTGATTTTTCAAAGTTCATTTTGAATTTCTTTCATTGAAATGCAAGAGTTAAAATTTTTCAGTAGTGTTTTGTTGTGGTTTACCTTGTCACAGTTACATTCTCTTAAATTTTCAAAGTTCATTTGAATTTCTTTCATTGAAATGCAGGAGTAGGATTATTTTAGTAGTGTCTTATCGTGGTTTATCTTGTCACACGTACATTATCATGATTTTTCAAAGTTCATTTTGAATTTCTTTCATTGAAATGCAAGAGTTGGATTATTTCAGTAGTTTTTTGTTGTGGTTTACCTTGTCACACATTACCTTATCCTGAAATATTCCTGGTTTACCTTGTCACACTTTTCAAAGTTCATTTTGAATTTCTTTCGTTGAAATGCAAGAGTTGGAATATTTCAGTAGTTTTGTGTCACGGTTTACCTTGTCAAACTTACATTCTCTTGATTTTTCGAAGTTCATTTTGGATTTGTTTCCATGAAATGCAAGAGTTGGAATATTTCAGTAGTGTTTCGTCGGGGTTTACCTTGTCACAGTTATATTCTCTTGATTTTTCAAAGTTCATTTTGGATTTCTTTTCTTGAAATGCAAGAGTTGGAATATTTCAGTAGTGTTTTTTCGTGGCTTACCTTGTCACAGGTACTTTCTCTTTATTTTTCAACTTTCATTTTTGAATTTATTTCGTTGAAATGCAAGAGTTGGAATATTTAAGTAGTGTTTTGTTATGGTTTACCTTGTCACAGTTACATTCTCTTGGTTCTTCAAAGTTCATTTTGGATTTCTTTCCTTGAAAAGCAAGAGTTGGAATATTTCAGTAGTGTTTGCTCGTAGTTTACCTTGTCACAGTTACATTCTCTTGATTTTTCAAAGTTCATTTTGGATTTTTATATTCTCTTGATTTTTCAAAGTTCATTTTGAGTTTCTTTCGTTGAAATGCAAGAGGTGGAATATTTCAGTAGTGTCTTGTTGTGCTTTACCTTGTCACAGCTACATTCTTTTGATTTTTAAAAGTTCGTTTTGGATTTCTTTCGTTCAAATGCAAGAGTTGGAATATTTCAGTAGTGTTTTGTTGTGCTTTACCTTGTCAGAGTTACATTATCTTGATTTTTCAAAGTTCATTTTGGATTTTTACATTCTCTTGAATTTTCAAATTCATTTTGAATTTCTTTCGTGAAATGCAAGAGTTGGAATATTTCAGTAGTGTTTTGCGGTGGTTCACCATGTCACAGTTACATTCTCTAGATTTTTCAAAGTTCATTTTGGATTTCTTTCTATGAAATGCAAGAGTTGGAATATTTCAGTAGTGTTTCATCGTGGTTTACCTTGTCAAAGTTACATTCTCTTGATTTTTCAAAGTTCAATTTGGTTTTTTTTCCTAGAAATGCAAGAGTTTGAATATTTCAGTAGTGTTTTGTCGTGGTTTACCGTGTCACAGTTACATTCTCTTGATTTTTCACAGTTCATTTTGGATTTTTACATTCTCTTGATTTTTCAAAGTTCATTTTGAATTTCTTTCGTGAAATGCAAGAGTTGGAATATTTCAGTAGTGTTTTATCGTGGTTTACCTTGTCACAGTTACATTCTCTTGATTTTTCAAAGTTCATTTTGAATTTTTTTCCTTGAAATGCAAGAGTTGGACTATTTCAGTTGTGCTTTGTTATGCTTTACCTTGTCACCGTTACATTCTCTTGATTTTTCAAAGTTCATTAAGAATATCTTTCGTGAAAGGCAAGAGTTGGAATATTTCAGTATTGTTGTCTCATGGTTTACCTTGTCACAGTTACATTCTCTTGATTTTTCAAAGTTCATTTTGGATGTCTTTCATTGAAATGCAAGAGTTGGAATATTTCAGTGTTGTTTTGTCGTGGTTTACCTTGTCACAGTTACATTCTCTTGATTTTTCAAAGTTTATTTTGGATTTCTTTCATTGAAATGCAAGAGATGGAATATTTCAGTAGTGTTTTGTCATGGTTTACCATATCACAGTTACATTCTCTTGATTTTTCAAAGTTCATTTTGAATTTCTTTCGTTGAAATGCAAGAGTTGGAATATTTCAATAGTGTTTTGTCGTGGTTTACCTTGTCACAGTTACATTCTCTTGAGTTTTCAAAGTTCATTTTGAATTTCTTTCATTGAAATGCAAGAGTTGGAATATTTCAGTAGTGTTTTGTCGTGGTTAAACTTGTCACAGTTACATTCTCTTGATTTTTCAAAGTTCATTTTGGATTTTTACATTCTCTTGATTTTTCAGAGTTCATTTTGAATTTCTTTCGTGAAATGCAAGAGTTGGAATATTTAAGTAGTGTTTTATCGTGATTTACCTTGTCACAATTACATTCTCTTGATTTTTCAAAGTTCATTTAGTATTTTTTTCCCTGAAATGCAAGAGTTGGAATATTTCAGTAGTGTTTTGTCATGGTTTACCTTGTCACAGTTACATTCTCATGATTGTTCAAAGTTTATTTTGAAAATTTAATTCATTGAAATGAAAGAGTTGGACTATTTCCGTATTGGTTTGTCGTGGTTTACCTTGTCACAGTTACATTCTCTTGATTTTTCAAAGTTCATTTTGGATTTCTTTCATTGAATTGCAAGAGATGGAATATTTCAGTAGTGTTTTGTCATGTTTTACCTTATCACAGTTACATCCTCTTGATTTTTCAATGTTCATTTTGAATTTCCTTCGTGAAAGGCAAGAGTTAGAATATTTCAATAGTGCTTTATTGTGGGTTATCTTGTCAGGGTTGCATTTTATGTAATTTTCAAATTTCATTTTGAATTTTTGTCGTTCTCTGCAACAGCCGGTAATATAAGACTGGAATCGCCATGTCTCACGACACTACAGCGACCGTCTTTATATTTTTCAAAAGTTATGTTTGGGTTTTTACTGTATCTTTACATAAATGTTAACATTTATTATTTGATTAGTATCAGGAACTTGGTGTTCTATTTAATAAGTTTTTTATAGTGGTTTAACATGTCACAGTTACATTATCTTGATTTTTCAAAGATTATTTGGGATTTTTTTCGTTGAAATGCAAGAGTTGTAATATGTCAGTAGTGTTTTGTTATGGTTTAACTTGTCGCAATTACATTCTCTTGATTTTTCAAATTTCTTTCGGTATTTCTTTCGTTAAAATGCAAGAGTTAGAATATTTCAGTATTGTTTTCTCGTGGTTTACCTGGTCACAGTTAAATTCTCTTGATTTTTCAAAGTTCATTTTGAATTTCTTTCGTTCAAATGCAAGAGTTGGAATATTTCAGTAGGGTTTTGTCGTGGTTTACCTTATGACAGTTACATTCTCTTGATTTTTCAAAGTTCATTTTGTGTTTCTTTCCTTTAAATGCAAGAGTCTGAATATTTCAGTAGGGTTTTATCGTGGTTTACCCTGTCACAGTTACATTCTCTTGATTTTTCAAAGTTAAGTTTGGGTTTTTACATTCTCTTGATTTTTCAAAGTTCATTTTGAATTTCTTTCGTGAAATGCAAGAGTTGGAATATTTCAGTAGTGTTTTATCGTGATTTAACTTGTCATAGTTACATTCACTTGATTTTTCAAAGTTCATTTCGGATTTCTTTCCTTGAAATGCAAGAGTTGGAATATTTCAGGAGTGTTTTGTTATGGTTTACATTGCCCCTGTTACATTTTTTTAATTTTTTAATTTTCATTTTTAAATTTTTTCGTTGAAATAAAAGAATTGGAATATTTCAGTAGTGTTTTGTCATGGTTTACCTTGTCACAGTTACATTCTCTTAATTTTTCAAAGTTCATTTTGAATTTCTTTCATTGAAATGCAAGAGTTGGAATATTTCCGTAATGTTTTGTCGTGGTTTACCATGTCACAGTTACGTTCTCTTAATTTTTCAAAGTTTTTTTTGGATTTCTTACATTGAAATGCAAGAGTTAAAATTCTTCAGTAGTGTTTTGTTGTGGTTTACCTTGTCACAGTTACATTCTCTTAATTTTTCAAAGTTCATTTTGAATTTCTTTCATTGAAATGCAAGAGTTGGATTATTTCAGTAGTGTTTTGTCGTTTCAGTAGTGCTTTAGTAAAGGTTTTATCCTTGTATGGTATACCATACAAATACATTAAGGTAATTAGTGCTATGTACGAGAATAAAACTGCTGCGGTTAAGGTAGGAAATGAGGTTAGCAGCTGGTTCTGTATTAAATCAGGAGTTAAGCAGGGCTGTGTATCCCTTTTTATATGGATTATTTTGATGGACTTTGTTTTAAGGAGCACAGGAAAGGCAATGGGAGACCACGGAATGAAATGGGGAGGAAAAAGCCTCCTGGACTTGGATTATGCTGATGATTTAAGCATCCTAGATGAAAGTGTGAGCAAAATGAATGAAGTTTTAGAGGTTTTTGTGAGTTCAAGGTTCTAGAATTGGTTTGAAAATTAATGTTAGAAAGACTAAGTCGCTAAGGCTAGTGACGTTGGGTAATGAAAAGATTGATCTGATTGGCAGCTTCATTTACTATGGTAGTAATTTTAGCAAATATGGTGGGACCAGTGAATATGTAGAAAGTAGAAGAGCCATGGCTCAGGGTGTTTTTTCGCAGTTAAAAAAAGTCTGGAAGAATAGGAATATAAGTCTGCTAACCAAGATTAGAATATTAGAACTTACAGTGATGACAGTGGTCAAATATGGCTCTGAAGCATGGACGCTCCGGAAAGCGGATGAAGATTTGCTAGATGTTTTCCAAAGAAATTGCTTAAGGATTGTTCTGGGTACCCGGCTGACTGACCGTATTTCAAACAATAGGCTGTACGAAAGGTGTGGTTCAATACCGCTCTCTAGGGCTATAATGAAAGAAAGGTTGAGGTGGTTACGGCACGTTGTGCGGATGAAGGATGACAGATTGCCGAAGATTGTTCTTTTCGGCCAACCATCTAGGGCTAAATGGAAAGCAAGTCGTCCCCGTCTGGGGTGGGAGGACGTCATAAAGAAAGATTTAAAGGAAATGGGAACTTCGTGGGCGGGTGTAAAAAGGGAGGTTTTGAATAGATTGGGATGGAGGAGGATCGTGCGTAGCTGTGTTGGCCTCAGGTAGCTTGGTGCTGCGGTCATTTATTATTATTAGTAGTAGTAGTAGTTTTGTTGTGGTTTACCTTGTCACAGTTACATTATCATGATTTTTCAAAGTTCATTTTGAATTTCTTTCATTGAAATGCAAGAGTTGGATTGTTTCAGTAGTGTTTTGTTGTGGTTTACCTTGTCACAGTTACATTCTCCCGATTTTTCAAAGTTCATTTTGAATTTCTTTCGTTGAAATGAAAGATTTGGAATATTTCAGTAGTGTCTTGTCGTGGTTTACCTTGTCACAGTTACATTCTCTTAATTTTTCAAAGTTCATTTTGAATTTCTTTCATTGAAATGCAAGAGTTGGATCATTTCAGTAGTGTTTTGTCATGGTTTACCATGTCACAGTTACATGCTCTTAATTTTTCGAAGTTCATTTTGAAATTCTTTCGTTGAATTGAAAGATTTGGAATATTTAAGTAGTGTTTTGTCGTGGTTTACCTTGCCACAGTTACATTCTCTTTATTTTTAAAAGTTCCTTTTGAATTTCTTTCATTGAAATGCAAGAGTTGGATCATTTCAGTAGTGTTTTGTCATGGTTTACCATGTCACAGTTACATTCTCTTGATTTTTCAAAGTTCATTTTGAATTTCTTTCGTTGAAATGAAAGATTTGGATCATTTCATTAGTGTTTTGTCATGGTGTACCATGTCACAGTTACATTCTCTTAATTTTTCAAAGTTCATTTTAAATTTCTTTCGTTGAAATGCAAGAGTTGGAATATTTCAGTAGTATTTCATCGTGGTTTACTTTGTCACAGTTACATTCTCTTGATTTTTCAAAGTTGATTTCGTATTTCGTTCATTGAAAAGCATGAGTTGGAGTATTTCAGTAATGTTTTGTCGTGGTTTACCATTTCACAGTTAAATTCACTTGATTTTTTCAAAGTTCATTTTGAATTTCTTTCGTGAAATGCAAGAGTTGGAATATTTCAATAGTGTTTTGTCGTGGTTTACCTTGTCACAGATACATTCTCTTGATTTTTTAAAGTTCATTTCGGATTTTTTTCCTTGAAATGCAAGAGTTGGAATATTTCAGTAGTGTCTTGTTGTGCTTTACCTTGTCACTGTTACAATCTCTAGATTTTTCAAAGTTCATTTTGGATTTCTTTCGTTGAAATACAAGAGTTGGAATATTTCAGTAGTGTTTTGTTGTGCTTTACCTTGTCACAGTTACATTCTCTTGATTTTTCAAAGTTCATTTTTGATTTTTACATTCTCTTGATTTTTTAAAGTTCATTTCGGATTTTTTTCCTTGAAATGCAAGAGCTGGAATATTTCAGTAGTGTTTTGCGATGGTTTACCATGTCCCAGTTACATTCTCTTGATTTTTCAAAGTTCATTCTGAACTTCCTTCGTGAAATGCAAGAGTTGGAATATTTCAATAGTGTTTTATCATGGTTGACCTTGTCACAGTTACATTCTCTTGATTTTTCAAAGTTCATTTTGGATTTATTTCGTTGAAATGCATGGGTTCGAATATTTTGGCAGCGTGTTGTTGTGATAAACCATATCAAAGTTACATATTCATTATTTTTCCAATCGAATTTTAGATTTCTACATTCTCTTTACTTTTAAAATTTAATTTTTGATTTTCTTCGTGAAATGCAAGAGTTGAAATATTTCAATTGTGTTTTATAATGGTTTTCCTTTTCACAATTACATTTTCTTGATTTTTCAAAGTTCATTTTGGATTTTTTTCCTTGAAATGCAAGCGAGTGCTGGAATATTTCAGTAGTAGTATTTGTTATGGTTTACCTTGTCACCGTTACATTCTCTTGATTTTTCAAAGTTCATTCAGAATTTCTTTCGTTGAAATGCGAGAGTTGGAATATTTCAGTATTGTTGTCTCGTGGTTTACCTTGTCACAGTTACATTCTCTTCAGTTTTCAAAGTTCATTTTGAATTCCTTTCATTGAAATGCAAGAGTTGGAATATTTACGTATTATATTGTCGTGGTTTATCTTCTCACAGTTACATTCTCTTGATTTTTCAAAGTTCATTTTGAATTTCTTTCGTTGAAATGTAAGAGTTGGAATATTTCAGTAGTGTATTGTCATGTTTTACCATCTCACATTTACATTATCTTGAATTTTCAAAGTTCATATTGAATTTCATTTGTTGAAATGCAAGAGTTGGAATACTTCTGTAGTGTTTTGTCATGTTTTACTTTGTCAAAGTTAAATTCTCTTAATTTTTTAAACTTAATTTTGAAATTATTTCGTTGTCATGCTAGAGTTGGACTATTTCAGTAGTGTTTTGTCATGGTTTAGCATGTCAAAGTTACATTTTCTTGATTTTTCAAAGTTCATCTTGGATTTTTACATTCTCTTGATTTTTCAGAGTTCATTTTGAATTTCTTTCGTGAAATGCAGGAGTTGGAATATTTCAATAGTGTTTTATCGTGGTTTACCTTGTCACAGTTACATTTTCTTGATTATTGAAAGTTCATTTTGGATTTCTTTCCATGAAATGCAAGTGTTGGAATAGTTCAGTAGTGTTTTGTTATGGTTTACCTTGTCACAGTTACATTCTCTTTATTTTTCAAAGTTTATTTTGGATTTCTTTCCTTGAAATGCAAGAGTTGGAATATTTCAGTAGTGTTTTTTTCGTAGTTTACCTTAGTCACAGTTACATTCTCTTGATTTTTCAAAGTTCATTTTGGATTTTTACGTTCTCTTGATTTTTCAAAGTGAATTTTGAATTTCTTTCGTTCCAATGCAAGAGTTGGAGTATTTCAATATTGTCTTCATGGGCTTTACCTTGTCACTGTAACATTCTCTTGATTTTTCAAAGTTCATTTTGGATTTCTTCCGTTGAAATGCAAGCGCTGGAATATTTCAGTAGTGTTTTATTGTGCTTTACCTTTTCACAAGTACATTTTCTTGGTTTTTCAAAGTTCATTTTGGTCTTTTACATTCTCTTGCTTTTTCAAAATTCATTTTGAATTTCTTTCGTGAAATGCAAGAGTTGGAATATTTCAGTAGTCTTTTGTTGTGGTTTACCATGTCAAAGTTACATTCTCTTGATTTTTCAAAGTTCAATTTGAATTTCTTTCATGAAATGCAAGAGTTGTAATATTTCAATAGTGTTTTATCGTGGTTTACCTTGTCACAGTTAGGTAAACCGTACTCGCGCGTACGTAAGCTTACCTAATCTAACATAACCTAACCTAACTTAATCAAAACACTACTGAAATATTCCAACTCTTGCATTTCAATGAAAGAGATCCAAAATTAATTTTGTAAAATCAAGAGAATGTAACAGTGACTAGGTAAACCACAACAAAACACAACTGAAATATTCCAACTCTTGCATTTCAATGAAAGAAATTCAAAATGAACTTTGAAAAATCAAGAGAATGTAATTGTGACAAGGTAAACCCCGACAAAACATCACTGAATTATTCCAACTCTTGCATTTCAATGAAAGATATTCAAAATGAACTTTGAAAAATCTTGAGAATGTAACTGTGACAAGGTAAACCATGCCAAAACACTACTGAAATATTTCAACTCTTGCATTTCACGAAAGAAATCCGAAATTAACTTTGAAAAATCAAGAGAATGTAACTGTGACAAGGTAAACCATAACAAAACACTACTGAGATATTCCAACTCTTGTATTTCAATGAAAGAAACCCAAAATGAACTTTGAAAAATCAAGAGAATGTAACTGTGACAAGGTAAACCACGACAAAACACTACTGAAATATTCCAACTCTTGCACTTCAAGGAAACAAATCCAAAATAAATTTGGAAAAATTAAGAGAATGTAACTGTCACAAGGTAAACCATGACAAAATTTACTGAAATATTCCAACTCATGCATTTCAATGAAAGAAATCCAAACTGAATTTTGAAAAATAATGAGAATGTAACTGCGACAAGGTAAACCACGACAAAACACTGCTGAAATATTCCAACTCTTGCATTTCACGAAAGAAATTCAAAATGAACTTTGAAAAATCAAGCGAATGTAACTTCGACATGGTAAACCACGACAAAACACTACTGAAATATTCCAACTCTTACATTTCACGAAAGAAATCCAAAATGAACTTTGAAAAATCAAGAGAATGTAACTGTGACAAGGTAAAGCACAACAAAAAACTACTCAAATATTCCAACTCTTGTATTTCACTGAAAGGAATCCAAAATAAACTTTTTAGAATTAAGAGAATGTAACTGTGACAAGGTAAAGCAAAACAAAACACATTTCAACGAAACAAATCCACAATGAACTTTGAAATATCAAAAGAGTGTAGCTTTAAAAAGGAAAGCCATAAAAAAACACTATTGGAATATTTCAACCTTCATACTTAAACGAAATAAATTCAATATCAACTTTGACAAATCAGGAGAATTCCAAAATGATATTAGAGAAGTCAAGAGAATTTAAATATGACAAAGTAAACCACGACAAGACACTACTGAAATATTCCAACTCATGCATTTTAAGGATAGAAATCCAAAAATCAGCTTTGAAAAATCAATTGAATATATCTATTACAAGGTAAAGCATATCAAAACACTACTGAAATGTTATAACTCTCACATATCAATGGCACAAATTCAAAATGCACTTTTAAAAATTAAAAAATTGTAACAGTGACAAGGTAAACCATGACAAAACACTACTGAAATATTCCAACTCTTACATTTCAAAGAAAGAAATTCAAAATGAACTTTGAAAAATCAAGAGAATGTAACTGTGACAAGGTAAACCATGACAAAACACTACTGAAATATTCCAACTCTTGCATTTCAAGGAAAAAATCCAAAATGAACTTTGAAAATCAAGATAATATAACTGTGACAAGGTAAACCACGACAAAACATCACTAAAAAATATTCCAACTCTTGCAGTTCAATGAAAGAAATTCAAAATGAACTTTGAAAAATTAAGAGAATGTAACTGTGACAAGGTAAACCATGACAAAACACTACTGAAATATTCCAACTCTTGCATTTCAACGAAAGAAATTTAAAAATGAACTTTGAAAAATTAAGAGAATGTAACTGTGACATGGTAAACCATGACAAAACACTACTGAAATATTCCGACTCTTTTATTTCAATAAAAGAAATTCAAAATGAAATTTGAAAAATCAAGAGAATGTAACTGTGACAAGGTTAAAGCGTGACAAAACACTATTGAAATATTCCAACTCTTTCATTTCACGACAAAAAGTCCAGATGAAATTTGAAAAATCAAGAGAATGTTACTGTGACATGGTAAACCATGACAAAACGCTAGTGAAATATTCCTACTCTTGCATTTGAACGAAAGAAATTTAAATGTACTTTGAAAAATGAAGAGAATGTAACTGTGACATAGTAAACCATGACAAAACACTACTTAAATATTCCGACTCTTGCATTTCAATGAAAGAAATCCAAAAATGAACTTTGAAAAATCAACAGAATGTAACTGTGACAAGGTAAACCTCGACAAAACACTACTGAAATATTCCAATTCTTGCATTTCAAGCACAGAAATTCAAAATGAACTTTGAAAAATCAAGAGAATGTAACTGTGACTAGGTAAACCACAAGAAAAGACTACTGAAATATTCCAACTCTTACATTTCAAGGAAAGAAATTCAAAATGAACTTTGAAAAATTAAGAGAATGTAACTGTGAAAAGTTAAACCACGGACGAATACTACTGAAATATTCAAACTTTTTCATTTCAACGCAAAAAATCCAAAATTTACTATCAAAAATCAAGAGAATGTAACTGTGACATGGTAAACCATGACAAAACACTACTGAAATATTCCAGATTTTACATTTCAAGGAAAAAAATCAAAACTGAACTTTGAAAAATCAAGGTAATGTAACTTTCACACCGTAAACAATTACAAAATATCACTGAAATATTCCATCTCTTTCAGTTCAATGAAGGGAATTCAAAATGAATTTTGAAAAATCAAGAGAGTGTTACTCTGACAAGATAAACCATGACGAAATACTCCTGAAATATTTCAAATCTTGCAATTCGAAAACAGAAATTCAAAAATGAAATTTTAAAAATCAAGAGAATGTAACTGTAAAATGGTAAGCCATAAAAATCACTAGTGAAATATTCCAACTCTTACATTTTAACGAAAGAAATCCAAATTTGAACTTTGAAAAATCAAGAGAATGTAACTTTGACAAGGTAAACCACGACAAAACACTACTGAAATATTCCAACTCTTGCATTTCAAGGAAAAAAATCCAAAATGAACTTGGAAAAATCAAGAGAATGTAACTGTGACAAGGTAAACCACGTAAAGACAATGTTAAAGTATTCTAAATCTTCCATTTAAGCTAAAGAAATCCAAAATGAACTTTTAAAAAAAAAGAGAATATAACCACTACAATGTTAACAATGATAAAACACAATTGAAATATTCCAACTTTTGATTTTCACAAAAGAAATTCAATATGGACTTTGAAAAATCAAGAGAATGTAACTGTGAGAATATAAACCACGAAAAAACACTACTTGAATATCCCAACTTTTGCATTTCACGAAAGAAATTCAAAATGAACTTTGAAAAATCATGAAAATGTAAAAATATAAAATGAAACTTGAAAAATCAAGAGGATGTAACTGTGACAAGGTAAAGTACAACAAAAAACTACTGAAATATCCCAACTCTTGCATTTCAACGAAAGAAATACAAAATGAACTTTGAAAAAGTAAGAGAATGTAACTGTGACAAGGTAAACCACGACAAAACATCACTGAAATATTCCAACTCTTGCATTTCAATGCAAGAAATTCAAAATGAACTTTGAAAAATCAAGAGAATGTAACTGTGACAAGGTAAACTGTGACAAAACACTACTGAAATATTCCAACTCTTCCATTTCAACGAAAGAAATTCAAAATGAACTTTGAAAAATCAAGAGAATTTAACTGTAACAAGGTAAACCATAACAAAACACTACTGAAATATTTCAACTCTTGCATTTCAACGAATGAAATCCAAAAATGAACTTTGAAAAATCAAGAGAATGTAACTGTGACAAGGTAAACCTCGACAAAACACTACTTAAATTTTCCAACTCTTGCATTTCAAGTGAAAAAATCCAAAATGAACTTGGAAAAATCAAGAGGCTGTAACTCTGATAAGGCAAACCACTACAAGACAATGTTGAAGCATTCTAAATATGCCATTTAACGTAAAAAAAAACAAAATTAAAGAAAAAGATAATGTAACCGCTACAATGTTAACAATGATAAAGCACAATTGAAATATTCCAACTCCTGATTTTCAATGAAAGAAAAATTCAAAATGAACTTTAAAAAATCATGTAACTGTGAGAATATAAACCACGACAAAACACTACTTAAATATCCCAACTCTTGCATTTCACGAAAGAAATTCAAAATGAATTTTGAAAAATCAAGAGAATGTAAAAATCTAAAATGAACTTTGAAAAATCAAGAGAATGTAACTGTGACAAGTTAAAGCACAACAACACACTACTGAAATATTCCAACTCTTGTATTTCAACGAAAGAAATACAAAATGAACTTTTAAAAATTAAGAGAATGTAACTGTGACAAGGTAAACCATGACAAAACACTACTGAAATATTCCAACTCTTGCATTTCAAGGAAAAAAAATCCAAAATGAACTTTGAAAAATCAAGATAATGTAACTGTGACAAGGTAAACCACGACAAAACATCACTGAAATATTCCAACTCTTGCATTTCAAGGAAAGAAATTCAAAATGAACTTTGAAAAATCAAGAGAAAGTAACTGTGACAAGGTAAACCATGACAAAAGACTACTGAAATATTCCAACTCTTGCATTTCAACGAAATTCAAATATGAACTTTGAAAAATCAAGAGAATGTAAATGTGACAAGGTAAACCATAACAAAACACTCCTGAAATATTCCAACTCTTGCATTTCAACGAAAGAAATCCAAAATGAACTTTGAAAAATCAAGAGAATGTAACAGCGACAAGGTAAACCACGACAAAATACTACTGAAATATTCCAACTCTTGCATTTCAAGAAAAGAAATCCAAAATGAACTGTGAAAAATCAAGAGAATGTAACTGTGACAAGGTAAACCATCATAAAACACAATTGAAATGTTCCAACCCTTGCATTTCACGAAAGAAATTCAAAATGAACTTTGAAAAATCAAGAGAATGTAACTTTGACATGGTAAACCACGACAAAACACTACTGAAATATTCCAATTCTTAAATTTCACGAAACAAATTCAAAATTAATTTTGAAAAATCAAGAGGATGTAAAAATCAAAAATGAACTTTGAAAAATCAAGAGAATGTAACTGTGACAAGGTAAACCACGACAAAATACTACTGAAATATTCCAACTCTTGCATTTCAAGAAAAGAAATCCAAAATGAACTTTGAAAAATCAAGAGAATGTAACTGTGACAAGGTAAATCACGATAAGACACTACTGAAATATTCCAACTCTTGCATTTGAATGAAAGAAATTCAAAATGAACTTTGAAAAATCAAGAGAATGTAACTGTGACAAGGTAAAGCACAACAAAACACTACTTAAATATTCCAACTCTTGCATTTCTACGAAAGAAATTCAAAATGAACTTTGAAAAATTAAGAGAATGTAACTGTGACAAGGTAAACCATGACAAAACACTACTGAAATATTCCAACTCTTGCATTTCATCGAAAGAAATTCAAAATGTACTTTGAAAAATCAAGAGAATGTAACTGTGACATGGTAAACCATGACAAAACACTACTGAAATATTCCAGCTCTTGCATTTCAACGAAAGAAATCCAAAAATAAACTTTGAAAAATCAAGAGAATGTAACTGTAACAAGGTAAACCTCAACAAAACACTACTGAAATATTCCAACTCTTGCATTTCAAGGAAAGAAATCCAAAATGAACTTAGAAAAATCAAGAGAATGTAACTGTGACAAGGCAAACCTCGTCAAGATAATGCTGAATTAATATAAATCTTCCATTAAAAGGAAAGAAATCCAAAATAAGCTTTTAAAAAAAATGATAATTTAACCGCGACAAGGTAAAGCACGGCAAAGCACTACTGAAATAATCTAACTCTTGATTTTCACAAAGAAAATTCAAAATGAACCTTGAAAAATAAAGAGAATGTAACTTTGACAAGGTAAACCATAACAAAACACTACTGAAATATTCCAACTCTTCCATTTCAAGGAAAAAAATTCAATACTTTGAAAAATCAAGAGAATGTAAGTGTGACAAGGTAAACCACGACAAAACACTACTGAAATATTCCAACTCTTGCATTTCAAGAAAAGAAATCCAAAATGAAAAATCAAGAGAATGTAACTGTGACAAGGTTAACCATGATAAAACACTATTGAAATATTCCAACTCTTGCATTTCACGAAAGAAATTCAAATAAACTTTGAAAAATCAAGAGAATGTAACTTTGACATGGTAAACCACGACAAAACACTACTGAAATATTCCAACTCTTGCATTTCACGAAAGAAATTCAAAATTAATTTTGAAAAATTAAGAGGATGTAAAAATCCAACATGAACTTTGAAAAATTAAGAGAATGTAACCTTGACATGGTAAAGCACAACAAAACACTACTGAAATATTCCAACTCTTGCATTTCAACGAAAGAAATTCAAAATGAACTTTGAAAAATTAAGAGAATGTAACTTTGACAAGGTAAACCATGACAAAACACTACTGAAATATTACAACTCTTGCATTTCAACGAAAGAAATTCAAAATGTACTTTGAAAAATCAAGAGAATGTAACTGTGACATGGTAAACCATGATAAAACACTATTGAAATATTCCAACTCTTGCATTTCACGAAAGAAATTCAAAATGAACTTTAAAAAATCAAGAGCATGTAGCTCTGACAATGTAAACCACGACAAAAAACAACTGAAATATTCCAACTCTTGCATTTCAACGAAAGAAATCCAAGATGAACTTTGAAAAATCAAGAGAATGTAACTGTGACAAGGTAAACCACGATAAAACACTATTGAAATATTCCAACTCTTGCATTTCACGAAAAAAATTCAAAATGAACTTTGAAAAATCAAGAGAATGTAACTGTGACATGGTAAACCACGACAAAACACTACTGAAATATTCCAACTCTTGCATTTCACGAAAGAAATTCAAAATGAATTTTGAAAATGCAAGAGGATGTAAAAAACCAAAATGAACCTTGAAAAACCAAGATAATGTAACTGTGACAAGTTAAACCACAACAACAACTACTGAAATATTCCAACTCCTGTATGTGAACGAAATAAATTCAAAATGAACTTTGAAAAATCAAGAGAATGTAACTGCGACAAGGTAAACCACGACAAAACACTACTGAAATATTCCAACTTTTTCATTTCAACGAAAGAAATTCAAAATAGACTTTGAAAAATCAAGAGAATGTAATTGTGAGTTTGTAAACGATGACAAAACACTACTGAAATAATCCAGATTTTACACTTCAACGAAAGAAATAAAAACTGAACTTTGAAAAATCAAGGGAATGTAAGTGTCACAAGGTAAACCACTACAAAACATCATTGAAATATTCCATCTCTTTCATTTCAATGAAGGGAATTCAAAATGAATCTTGAAAAATCAAGATAAAGTTACTGTGAAAAGGTAAACCTCGACAAAACACTACTGAAATATTCCAACTCTTGCATTTCAAGACAGAAATTCAAAATTAATTTTGAAAAATCAAGAGGATGTAAGAATCCAAAATGAACTTTGAAAAAAAGGGAATGTAACCGTGAAAAGGTAAAGCACAACAAAACACTACAGAAATATTCCAACTCTTGCAATTCAACGAAAGAAATCCAAAATGAACTTTGAAAAATCAAGAGAATATAACTGTGACAAGGTAAACCACAACAAGACACTACTGAAATATTCCAACTCTTGCATTTCAACGAAAAAAATTCAAAATGAACTTTGAAAAATCAAGGGAATGTAAAATCCAAAATGAACTTTGAAAAATCAAGAGAATGTAACTGTGACAAGGTAAACCATGACAAAACACTACTAAAATATTCAAACTCTTGAATTTCAATTAAAGAAATCCTAAACAGATTTTGAAACATGAAGGGAATGTATCTGTGACGTGGTAAATCACAACAAAACATTACTGATATATTATAACTCTTTCATTTCAACGAAATAGATTCAAAATGGACTTTGAAAAATCACGAAAATGTAACTGTGACAAGGTAAAGCACAACAAAACACTATTGAAATATTCCAACTCTTGCATTTCAAGGAAAGAAATCCAAAATGAACTTTGAAAAATCAATAGAATGTAACTCTGACAAGGTAAACCACGACAAAACACTACTGAAATATTGCAACTCTTGCATTTCAAGGAAAAAAATCCCAAATGAACTTTGAAAAATCAAGAGAATGTAACAGTGACAAGGTAAACAATGATAAAACACTAATGAAATATTCCAACTCTTGCATTTCCCGAAAGAAATTCAAAATGAACTTTGAAAAATCAAGTGAATTTAAATGTGACATGGTAAACCACGACGAAACCCTACTAAAATATTCCAACTCATGCATTTCAAGGAAAGAAATCCAAAATGAACTTTGAAAAATCAAGAGATTGTAACTTTGACAAGGTAAACCATGATAAAACACTAGTGAAATATTCCAACTCTTGCATTTCAACGAAAGAAATCCAAAATGAACTTTAAAAAATCAAGAGAATGTAACTGTGAGAAGGTAAAGTACGACAAAACACTACTGAAATATTCCAACTCTTGCATTTCAACGAAAATATTCAAAATGAACTTTGAAAAATTAAGAGAATGTAACTCTGACATGGTAAACCATGACAAAACACTACTGAAATAATCCAACTCTTGTATTTCAATGAAAGAAATTCAAAATGAACTTTGAAAAATCTAGAGAATGTAAAAATCCAAAATCAGCTTCGAAAAACCAAGCGAATTTAACTGTGACATGTTAAACCACAACAAAACATTACTGATACATTCCAGCTCTTCTATTTCACGACAAAAATTTAAAATGAAATATGATAAACCAAGAGCATCTAAGAGTAAAAAGTTAAACTACAACAAAACACTACTGAAATATTCCAACTCTCGCATTTCAACAAAAAAAATTCAAAATGAACTTTGAAAATATAAGATAATGTAAGTGTGACAAGGTAAACCACGACAAAACACTACTGAAACATTCCAACTCTTTCGTTTAAAGGAAAGAAAACCAAAATGAAAATTGAATAATAAAGTGCGTGTAACTCTGAAAATTTAAAGCACAACATAACACTATTTAAATACTCTAGCTCGTGCATTTCAATGTTAGTACTCCAAAATGAACTTTGAAAAATCAAGCAACTTTAACAGTGATAATGTAAACCACGACACAATACTATTAAATTTAAGTATGTTTCATCTCATTCGAAGAAATGTAAAAAAAAATAAAAAAAAATATATCATGTTAAAACAAAAAAAATCCAAAAAACAAAATGGGGAGGGGGGGATCAAAGAGTTGTAGGGAGGGGGAGCCCTTCGAGTTTGGGGTTAGGGGACCTTTGGGGGGTTGATGTCTGCTGGTTAGGGTCGTTGGTGCTTATGATCCGTGATGGTTCGTACTCACATACACCTTACTACTTGATTTGCAAGGATTTCTAAGGTTTGTTCTGAATTTCGTTATTAAAATTCTTTTCTTGCCATGTACATCTCTCTTAGTATCGACTTTTTAGTATACTATAACGTTAGACTATTTGAAATTGACAACACTGTTCAAACGCCACTTGTGTATTATACGGAATACATCGAGGAAGTAAAGCTAGGTCAAGTCATAAGACCATTTTATCATCGTTAACCATTTCCATAGATTGATATTGTTCCAAATTTATAATAAATAAGGTATGAATTAACATGCTCTTCAGGGTTACCTTAACTGCTAATCACTTTAACTCTTTTTTTTCTCCATCTTCATACGATCCGATTCGCAAATGTTATCTAGCTCTGTTTTTTCCCTATTATTCAAATAAGATCGTTCGTACTGTCCAATTTACGAATTACTTATACCTTTTTGCAAATGTCAATCAAACAATTCTGATTGTGGCATCCAATTTTTTAATAGCAAACTACTCTCGAGTTATGGCAGTTGTCCAAAAAATCAGAAATTAATATCGCTCGTATAGTCCAATTAGAAAATGCTAAACCCTTTCTCTTTTTCTCCACCTTCGTACGATCCAATTTACAAATGCTAAACCCTTTTTTTAGAGCTATGATTGCAATAAATGGTACTTGTTATCAGAAAAAAATGCCAAGTGCCAAAAAAAATAAAACACGCCATGCTGAATGTGCTTCAAAAACCCATCCTGTTGAAAACATGTTTTTTATTGTTAACCATTTCAATAGATTGATATTGTTCCAAATTTATAATAAATATCTCGCTTTTTGCAATGTGCAGGAACCAGTGGGAAATCCCCGCTCGTACTGCTCGCTTTCAAACCCTTAGAATAGCATAGGAAGGAACATAAACCGAGCAAATCCATAAGTACATGCTCTGGAAAGGTGCAAAGGAACGGAATCTCCCCAAATAGCACAGGAAGGAACATAAACTGAGCTAATCCATAAGTACATGCTCTGGAAAGGTGCCAAGGAACGTAATCTCCCCAAATAGCACAGGAAGGAACATAATCTCCCCAAAGTATAACTTAGCAGTCTACTGTGATTCAGGCTTGCTATCTATAAATTATGTTTGATTCTTAATATTACGTGACAGATAACAGGTTTTTTGCTGTCATTTACTGTCTTACTGCCCCCCTGCAAAGACACAAATACAAAAAAAACATTACTGTTCAGTTGAATCTGACTGAAAATTCTGTATTCAAAAAAGCGTTACATAGGTAGTACAGTGAGAAATATTTGTTTATTTTTAAATTCTGTCATTCAAATTTTCTGGCAACCTTCAACAACAACCATCTCTCCTGGAAAAAATTATAAAATTATGTATTTTCCTTCATTTGAGACCACATTGTTCATCCGGAAAATTCACCCCTGCTGACAATTACCCTTCGCAAAATCTCCTATATGTAAAGTTGAGCAGCCAAAGGGAAAGTATGACAAACACAAAAAATGAAGAAGAGAAGGGATTTTAGAATATTCTATCTATATTCCAAAATATAGGTGGAATATATGGTATAGAATATCCTGTAGTATTTATGTTTGTATTTGTTGGTTTCAATCCCTTTTTCCGTGTTTTTTGGGGGGTTGAGGATTGAGTTATAAAGGTTGAAGAAAATATATAACATGGAAATATAAAAGTAATGGTAGCCATGGAAGGGGTACCTTACGAGAGAAGTGCACAGAGATACATGCTGGGAGTATGAGGTACGAGTAATTACTTCTTGTGGGCATGGTTTGGTACCAATATCTTTAATAAATGAAGGTTTTCCATGTCTGAAGGAATTCTAAAGTTTTTTTTCTTGTAGTTTTTTAAATTCAATTTAAATTACATGGAGTCCGACTCCAGGTTAGAACCAAGCAAATTTAAAATGGACAGACCTTCTTATCTCAAACTAGTAAGAAATTTATTTCTGTACCTGCACTATGCAGACCATTGGTCAGCCTGTGAAAAAGTTACAAAAAATTTCTTTTACCCTAATGTAGTAACTCAACCACAAAAACCAAAAACATGGATAAAAGAATTAAAACCAATAAAACTGTAAACATATATACATTTATTCCACTATATTTTGGAATATTGGTAGAATATTCCAAAGTTACTTCTTTTTTATTTATTTTTTATTTGTCTTACTTTTCATTTGGCTGCTCTATTTGTCTTGATTACCATTTGGCTGCTCTATTTGTCTTGCTTACCATTTGGCTGGGGAATTGTCCACAAAGGGCATTTTCTGAGTTGAATCAGCCTAGAACCGTATGAAGGTGCTATTGACAATACAGAGAAACTCCAGTGGTCTTATTTGGGAGGCTGACTGGACGATAGTTTTTGTCAATTTCTATTGGTAAAGGAAATTCTTTGGCCTCGCAACCTATAGGTGGAAAGTAGATGTAAGAAAGTAGTAGAATAGAAGACAGTTTTAGTCTTTTGAAAAAGACCTATGGTAAAAATCTACAATGTCATCATAAACCTTCTTAGTTGATTATCTCTTTAGTCCTACTTGTAATCGAACTTTAAATCTACTTCTTCATAACAGTTGTTAGGAGTGACACATTTTTCAGTATTTTTTTTCTACAGCCTCAAAAAAAATACCAGAAACAATTTAACATTAGTCATGACTTCGATACATCTCATACTTTTAAAGAGATAATTGAGATAAAAAAAATATATATAAACCAAAATCCAGCAATAAACAGAGATACTTTAGGTATTTCATTAAGCCCAATTTATAACAGTTTAATTTTGAAGCACTCAGTAAATATTTTCGCCCGATCTAACTAGAGAGAACCTGTTTGCATATCAAATGATGACCGAATTTGTAGACCAGCTAAAGCTATAGCAAAACAAAGGATTATTGCTCAATCATCCTGGTAAATTTCTTTTTCATTGATTCCAACCTGGTTCTTATTTAGTTTATGTTCTGTCGTTGTGAAGTAAACTTTGAAAGGTTCAATTTTTGTTGGTTTCTTTTTTCTTTTCTTTCTTTTTTTTTGTTTAGCACTGAGGACGGCTTGGCGGAGGTCCTATCTGAAATATTTACTTGTTTCTTCGTCTTCATGTTTTCACCACTGGCTGACAAAATCCTCGTTTTTTCACCCTTTTTTTATTTTATTTTTCATTTTGTTATTGTCTTTTCTCTCTGAGTTTCATTTGACATCTCTTCTTAAAATCTTTGCACGGCTTTCGTGGTGACTTCTTTGTCCAAGTACTTAGAAACTTTCACGTCATCTTAGCGTGAAATAGCTAGGCTGGTATTCATTTAACAGATGAATTTTATAGAAGACAAATTTCAATTATAGGATGTAATTTTTTCTCTATGTTACTTAAAGTAGCTTCCTTTCTTCAAATTCTGGCTTCTTTGAAAGGTTTCCTATTTCAAAGAACTAGGAGCTTATAAATAGGATCTTATTTATAGATTTAATGCAACAAGGACGTCACAACGTTTGCTACTGTAATCAAATAGGTCATTTACTAAAAAAAATGGTTCCTTTTTTCGAACCTTTTCTGGTGTGTAAGAAACTCTGAAACCGGAATTTGAATAATAACATGTTCATTTTTTTTTAAATCTACATTTTATACTGATTCTAGGTATCTAAAATTCAATAAGTTCAAAATTAGGGATTAAAAGTTTCTGGCATATGAAAATCTGTAAATCAGGTATAACGCTGTAGTGCAGTGCTGCCAGAAGGCGATACAAAAAAACATGCCAGGCCCTTTGAAAAACACGCCAAAATACGCCCGAACATTTGAAAACAAAGACTGCCATCATGGTCAGTCCCTAAAGTTCTAAAATTGCCCAAACGAGTGTGTTTCACAACAGTTTTTGGTGCTAAAGTCGAAAAACGTTTTGTGCGTGTCGTGGTTTGCGTCGCGACACGCGCATGGCCCGCTAAGTGTAGTTGGATTAGTTTTAGATCAGTTTTTTTTGTGTTCGGTTATTCCAAACTTAGCACCAATCTTTCGAAACGAACGCAGTAAAAAGCTGGTCCCGGTTAAATAAAACATCACACAAATCTTTCGCAACAAATACGAAAAAATGCGGACCACATTTTTTGTTAATTCCTCTGCCTTTTTTAAAAACCTTCATCATTTCGTCCATGACAAAAAATATATTACGAAAGTGCTACAAATTGAAGCACATGCTACTGTGCTACAAATAATGAAAGAGTGCTAGAATAGTTCTTTTGTGCTAAAGTCAGACAAAGTTTGCCCCTAATCTAACTCTACTTTTACTTTGATTGCTTACCAGTAGTATGGGGCCAATCTATACAAACAGACAGTAACCCCACCATACAACAGAGCACAACCATCCATACAACAACAATACACATAACCATCCATACAACGCACATAACCATCCATACAACAACAGACCTATCCAAATAACAACACACATAACCATCCATACAAGAACAAACATAACCATTCATACAATACACATAACCATCCATACAACACACATAACCATGCGTATAACAACACACATAATGATCCAAACAACACATAACCATCCATATAACAATACACATAGCAATTCATTCAACAGACATACCTTGAGTTCTGCGATAAGAATTTTTCACTAGTGCTACCAACATTTCAAGCGGGCCTATTGATACGTGATCATTTATATAAAAGTTTGATGTTGAGTTAGTTAATCTATCAGTTCGACATAGACACTTGATTAGTTTACATTGTTTCAAGTTGGAAAAAAAGCATTCAAATAATATGAAAATGACTGGTTTTACAATGTTGCACATTGAAGGAGTTGACACTGATGTTATGAAGACAAGAGCTCCCAATGTAGCAGTTGAGATTGGAAAGGATTGCCAACTAACATTTAAGTGGAATGAGATGTTTGGTAGATATGTTATATCATTGAGTAAATTTAATTCGGATGAACAATCATGTTTCGCCGCAAAAGTAAATTTATTACACATATCGAGACTATAACATGGATTGAATCCTATCATGTAGCGCATTGAGGAAAATGGATTGACTCAGCTGACATAAAGAGATTGAAAACACATTCTTTTATTAAATATCTGTCAAAAAAAATGTTTTTATAATGATTTGTTTTGGCCATATACTCTAGTTGATCGTTGACTCCACTCTCCATAGTTGGGCAACCAATAGGCATTGAGAGTGTGCAAAAAGTAGAAACTACCAATTGTTAGTTTAGTCTTTAGTTGGTAGTGGGAGTATCAAGAACAAAAATGACTGAATTTGAGAAACAGAAGATCTTACGGAATCTTGTAACATTGGAAAAGTGTTTAAATTTAAATGTTGAATTTCAGATGTTAAATGTACGAAAGAAAATATTCTCTGAAAAAATGCTTGAAATCATCATAAATAATGATTCTCCATCTTTGGACTACCGTATGAGGCTTTTAAGGTGTGCACCAAATGCATTTACTCAATTTATTGATGCCTTAATTGAAACAAAACAAACTGACATTGTGATTCTGCTTTTAACCACTACCCAGAAATTCATTTAAGATGGCCATTTTATAAGACAACAAAAAGTCGAATAATTAATTTGTGACGTCACTCGATTACTCCTCCTACTAAAAGAAATTCCTTTTATTGATCGTGAGTCAGTTTCTTTTTCGCAGTGAGACGGATAACATCGGAAAAATGTTCTACACTTGTTCACTATGTTTATATACATTGGGTAGCTGGTCTACATGTGAGAACTGTACTACAGTTGATGACTATAATGAAAATTGTCATGGCAATAAAAATTGTTTTAAAATTTGTTGTTTTTTTGCTCTGCGCCAGTGGCCGGTCCGGAGGGGGGAGGAATCTAGTCTTCCGAATCTAGTCGCCAGTAGAGGCCGCCACGCCCTTCCGGGGGGACCCCGTTCTAATTGTGATAAGTGCTTTTTAGTGCCTTTTTATTTTATAAAATGTATTATTGTTTGGATTTTATTTTTGGCAGTGCCTTTTATTTGTAAAAAACATGTATTATTTTCCGTTGTGCCTTATTATTTTTAAATAAAAAAAAAGTATTATTCTTTAAAAAATTTACTGTTTTAGAATCCTATTAGGGAAATAATTATTTATTCAAGGGACCGATGCATTCTACAGTCAGTTGTATTTTGACATTGCAAGGGACTATTTATCAATTTAAACCACCATTTAGATAGTTTCTTTGTGGACTGTCAATGTCTGTCGAAACGACACTGTTAACAAAAATAATTCAAAATCGTGATAAAATGTTTTTAGAAAAAAAAGAAGTGACTATTGCTATAGCGTTAGGCAAATAATCCCATGATAGAATAAAAACTACTGCCCCAGACACGAAATTCATACAGGGCCTTGACATTTTCAATAGTATTGAACCAAGCTCTTGATTGATTATTGATGATTTAGCTGAATCCATTGAAGAATAGTCTCAGGAGATGATAAAATTGTTCACTCTCCCATCTCATCATCAACGGATTTTCCGTAACTCTAGTTCTACACAACCTCTTTAATCAGAGGAAGCATATAAGGACACTTGCTTTGAATTGCACCTACTATATCATCTACAGGGTTGTTCGTGATTCCAGTTCCCTTAAAACTTTAAACAGAGAAGTGTATCTGAGTGAGAAATTTCTTCTCTCGGCCTACAGTCAGGTTAACAATAAACCCTATGGTTATATTCTACTTGACCTGAATCAGAACACCCTCGAGGATTTACGTGTAGTCACCGATATTTTTGACAATGAAATTACTGTATGTCTGCCGGTGAACTGTAAAAAAGGTCGTTAGTTGCAATAATGACACTGAAGAAACTACGTGAACATTGACATTTATTCACCGTTCAAGGTAAATCATAACCACGACTTAGGATGACCATACTTAAACATGGTTTCGACAGAGAATTCATTAATCTCATGTGAGAACTTTGTTTAAATTTAACTGAAGGCCATGTTAAACTGCCAGAAGGGGCTAAGCACAGACAAAGCAACATCGTTCACTTGTACGTGCCCTTGCAGCAGCAAGCAAAAATAAAGGAAACAGTTTTAAAAGAAAACGACTTCTTCGAGTGGGTTTTAGCTTCTGTACACTTTTACTGCCAATCATTGCCGGACGTGTGAACAGTTTTTTCTAGATGACCTAACCCTATAAATTGACTCCAATTGAACTCGCCCTTTCACCAAAGGAGCATTTCGAGGACAATCTCAATAAATTCATTAACAATGAGACAATTGCCGACGATGAAAATTTAATTTTGTTTCAAAATGCACTTCGAAGATTCGACAAACATGAACACTATCGTGAGAGACCTCTCAATCTAAATGTCATTGATCACAAAAAGGAACGTGACTCCGCCACCATCAACACCAACAACAACAGCACCAAAAGAAGAAGAATATTTGTCTAAAGTTTTGACAAGTGTTGCAGATCTAATGCCACATTCTGATCGTAAACACCGTAAAATACTCTTGACTTACCTCACTGAAAGTGAACATGTTCAAATTGATGCTAATTGTGGTGGGAATCAAGTTATAATCCATGGCAAGACCTAAATTCTACTTGATTTATTATCAAATTTGGTCACAAATCGTGAGATACTTGTATTATTTGACAGTCATTTACATACATTTTAAACTCATCAAACTTCTCCAAAAGTTTTATTGGCAATAAACATGTTTTAAAACGATTAAAGGAATTTAGTCAAATATCAAAAGATGTTTTTAAACGATTTTGGAATATACTAGTACGCAAAGTGGAAATGATTTGACAAGAGCGATGGGGGGACTGGAGCGAAGACGTCTTAATATCACTGCATCTCCCTCACCATCACCTGTTAGTATGCGAATGGGCAGTGGACACTTCAATTCGTGTTTACGTTCAAAATAGTTGAAGCATTGAAACATGCTTATGAGAATATTGGTGACGTGAGAAGTTTAAGTTCACCCACCACACTTGCTCAAGTCACTGGACTTGAAAAGAAGTTGGTGGAGTATCTACTGAATAAATCAAGTTACACTCTACATCGTAATCGTAGAGTTCGTGGTGGTCGTATCAAAAAACTAAAGCCTTTTTCCCATTACAAATATTACACGCAGATCTTTTGACTACAAATGAGATTCAACGGCATCACAATGACCCAAACAGGTATATTCTTCTTGTAATCAGTGTTTTTAGTTGCTTTGCATATGCCATTACACTGCGGTCAAAGAGAGATGATGAAGTTGCTAAAGCTCTTGAAATCATCCTTGAACAGGATTGCTATAAGAAGATTCAAACGAATCGGGGTAGTGAATTTGTTAATCCTCGTGTAAAGAAGGTTCTATTGAAATATGATACAATGCTCAATCATAGTCATAGTCCAATAAAGGCAGCAATGCATGAACGATTGATAAGAAATATTCGACTTTTAATTTCAAGATATCGGACATTCAAAACTAGTGCAGCGTTTATTCATGATTTGGATAAAATCATGTCAATTTATAATCAACGTCCTCATCGATCCCTGTTCAGCCCAACCCCAATGGAAGTTCATCGAGATGGTGGCGTAAATACACTTGACACTTTTCTTAAATAATATTCCAATGGTGGTGGTGAGAAGAAAAAAAAGGAAATTCAATGTTGGTGCTATTGTTCGAATCAATCAAACAACTAATATTTTTGAGACAGTTAACTACTTATGATCCACTGAACTTTTTAAAGTCTCCAAACTCTTAAACACTACACTCATAACGTTTCGTCTATGTGACATGAGAGATGATGAGATTCTTGGTGGTTTTTAAGATTATGAATTACAAAAAGTTAAAACACTGGAATCTATTAGATTGAAAAGATATTAAAGACCCGTACTCACTGGGGCAACAGAAAGGTGCTTGTTCTTTGGCTAGGATACAACTCGGATTTTGATTCATGGATATCCGCTGAAAACGTAAACAATGCCCAATGATTTCTATGTAACGTTTATATCCAACGTCTCCGGACCCCTCTACAATGATTTGAATAAAACAAGCGATTTTTGCACAAAACTCTCCCCCACCATCAAATTCAATTATGGAAAGTAAGGAGTTGCTCTTGTCGACTGTATTCTCAAATATACATATGATATCCTGAGAAAAGATCCCACGTATGAGATAAAAATTATACCGTTCAATTGGTCACTCTTTGCTGAGTAAGAATGTGTAGAAGCACTTAAATCTAGTGAACATCCCCATGTCACACTGAAATACACAGAATTTGGTAGTTTGACTGATTTGTGTCGTACAATCAATAGAAAAATCTCTGTTCGTAAGAAAGGTACATTCAAATTTAATTATTCAATGGAACACCACAGGATTTGCATTAGTTCACCCATTGACAATTAAATGATTCATCTCAATGATAATCTGAGAGATGTTCTTAGCTTTAAGCAAAATATAATCACTGGTAAAAACGCTGGAACTACCATTGGGATGACAGCACACCCGCTCAGACACATAGTCATAGTGAGAGAGACATGCAAAAAGTTACGCTAATTTAGGTTCACTTAGAGTATTGATAAAGAAATCGTACACTATTGTACTTAGCTTTTCTCAATTTTATCAAGCAAATCCAACGAAGGACGATGATAAGAAGTGTGTCTATTCTGATAATGAGACTTTGACAATGTTATCTAATGTATTCGACAAAGGAAGTTGATGAAGAATTTATTTTCTTTAATACATAGATTTTGAAAATGTTATCCAACGTATCCGACAAAGGATGTCGATAGGGGAATTTATTCAATCTGATGCTTAGATTTAGTCAATTTTATCCGATGTATCTGACAAAGATGGTAGATAGAAAAAATTTATTCACTCTGATACTTAGATTTTGTCAATGTTATCCCATGTATCTGACAATAGATGTTGATACAGAATTTCATCACTCTGACACTTAGGTTTTGATAATGTTAACCGTCATATCCGGTAAAGAATGTTGATAAAGAATCTATTCGCTCTGATACTTAGATTTTATAAATTTTATCTAGACCTATCCGACAAAAGATGTTGATAAAGAATTTCTTCATTTTGATACTTATATTTTCTCTATGTTAACATATCTATCCGACATATGATGTATGCAAATTCCTTTTCTTACATCTCCGATGTTTTAATAGACATTCTAAACGTTTGATATGCTAGTATACTCTAAAAAAAATGAACATATAACAATGTAATGCATAATATATTTTTAATGAAATAATGTCATGTAGGATATTAATACAAAAAATATATTGTTATTCAATATGAATACCAAAGAACAACTTTGGATATTTTGAATCTGTTCCATAAAATAGCTCACCACGTTTTCTCTTGATATTGTAGCTATTGTCTTCTCTTAATTTGTAACCAGTAGAATAATCATTATGCGTTTCGTCTTTGGTATTATTTAGTTCACTGACTGTTTGATCAATGATGGTATTAACGTTTGCTGGCACTTTGTTTTTCATCGATTCATCTCTATATTCCTTAGTGATGTTTTCTACCAATGCCCTTTTCATTTTTCCGGCAATTTCACTATCTATTACCATATTATTTTTACACAGATAGCAATTCCGGCACGTAGACAATATATGGTTTATGATATTAGTAAAAGAGTACGCCTGTCTTCTTTTGACCTTCCGTTGAATGCTAATAACCCAAAAGCTGACGATAGGATGTATCAGTAGGTAATGTGTTACCAGCAACAGTAGCAAGGAGTTGTCCTCTATCATCGACGATTATTTTTATGTTGGCATTCTATTTGAGTGCAATCATCTCCGGAGATCTCAATTTCGCATATCCACCAACATAAGAGTTGAATATTTTGGTACTCCAAAGGAATTTAATTCCTTACTGGCATGACAATGCACTCATATGTTTCCGATGGTGCTACCACTTGTACTTGTTTCATAGTTCAAATACTTCTCCATGTCAGCATTCAATTATACAATAACACTATCATGTGAAAACATTTTCTTAAAATGCTTCATCTTCAGTTTCTTAAAGATATGAATTACGCGTTTATCCTTCCACTGCGTAAAAAATACTGATTTAATACATGCAATAAACTAGGTAGTGTCAATACCCTTCCATAGAGTACCACTGGGGAAGCCCATGTCGTGTCTATGAGCAAGCATAGAGTACGATTGGTACACCCGCAAGCATATTTCATGTAATTTTAAGATACGTAAAAAAAAGTTGAATAATTTCTAAGTCCAAAAAATACAATCCATAAAAAAAAGTACTACTACAAACATTATTTTTATAATAGTAAAAGTCGCAACTAAAATATCTAAACCATCCTAATTTTGAGTTTGGAAAACTTTAAATTGGAATATTTAACGTTTTAAGTATGTTTTATGTCATTTTAAGACATGTAAAAAATGTTGAAAAAAATACCATGTTAAAAAAAAATAAAAAAAAAAATTGTAAAAAAACTAAAAAAAAAGCATAAAAAGATGGGGGGAAGGGGCCCAAAAAGTTGGAGGGAGGGGCCCCCTTGGATGTTGGGGATAGGGGACTCTTGGGAGCTGAGTTCCTTGGTGGTTAGGGTCATTGATGGTTGCGGTCCTTGATGGTCAAACCCATAATCATCTCACTAGTTGATTTCTAAGGATTTCAAAGGATTGTTCTGAATTTCTTTATTAAATTTTTTTTCTTAGCATCAATATCTCTCTTAATTTCAGCTTTTTAGCATACTCCAATGCTAAGACATATTTTATATTGACAACACCGCTCAAATGGTAGTTATGTATTATACAGAACACGGCCAAAAAGTAAAGCTAAGTCAAGTCCCGTCATCAGTAGTAAGTACATATGGAATTTGCATAGCCCCCTAGGAATTTCCATGTTATTTGCGGCCTTTACGTTCCTTCCTTTGTTATTTGCTTGCCTTATGTTCCTCGGTACCTTTCCAGAGCATGTACTTATGGATTTGGGTGGATTATGTTCCCTCCCATGCTATTTTAAGGGCTTATGTTCCCTTCCATGCTATTCTATGTTCCCTCCCATGTTATTCTAAGGGTTTATATTCCCTTCCATGCTATTCTATGTTCCTTTCATTGTTATTCTATGGGACCTCTACACGTGATTAAACACGTTATAAAACTATGTGCTATTTGCTTATGTCCTGTTGGTACCATTCCAAACGAGTGGGGATTCCCCGCCTGTTCCTAAACATTGCAAAAAAGATAACAGTATGAACGGGGGATTCCCCGCACAAATTTGTTTCAACTCCAAGTTTTTTTTCAACCAGAGTGGTTTTTTTCGAGCTGACACCTGTTTTTTAGGCAGCCAATCAGAGAATTGCTTAACAATTCGTCATTTTCAAAAATAAGGCAAATTTTCTCAAGCGCGTAACTTTTGATGAGTAAAAGCTTAAATTTGTTTATAAACTATTATATAATAATCCTATTTCATTTTCTTTAATTACCATTAACCAAATTAGCAGTATATAAAAGAGTGGTTATTACACAGAAGTAGCAAATAGCTTATCATACTTTTCTATGGATTTATAAAACCTTACCGGTAATTTCTCTTTTAAGCAAGATGTTTTCTACTGCAAAGACCTATTATTTCATTAAACAAACTCTATATAAACAAATCACTATTTCACAGTTGATGGTGAACAAACATTCTTAAACTGGGATATGTTTTTGCACTTAGCTTTGCGAATATTTAATACTTTATCAAAATAAGCTATCGGGAAGGTATAATATTATTCTGACAGGTATAGTTTGCATGTTAATCGCTCGTTACAAAGTTTCAAATAACCGGATGTTTTTATCTTAGATGAAGAGAGATATTAACACAGGAAAAATGTGTTATTTGCTTGCATTTATAGGAATTCTCATGCTATTTGCTTACATGTATAGGACCATGTTATTTGCCTTCGTATATAGGAATTCAGATGTTATTTGCTTGTGAGTATAGGAATTAACATGTTCTTGTATTGGAGGAATCTCAAATCAATGGTAAGTTGATACCAGGTATAGTAATACCCCTGTTATTTGATTGCATGTATAGGTATTCCCAAGTTATTTGCTTGCTTGTATATGAATTCACATGTTATTTGCTTGCTTGTATAGGAATTCCCTTGTTATTTGCTTGCGTGTATAGGAATCCCCATGTTATTTGCTTGCATGTATAGGAATTCCCATGTTATTTGCTTGCGTGTATAGGAATTCCCATGTTATTTGCTTGCGTGTATAGGAATTCCCCTGTTATGTGCTTGCGTGTATAGGAAGTTCCATGTTATTTGCTTGCGTGTATAGGAATTCCCATGTTATGTGCTTGCGTGTATAGGAATTCCCATGTTATTTGCTTGCGTGTATAGGAATTCCCATGTTATTTGCTTGCGTGTATAGGAATTCCCATGTTATTTGCTTGCGTGTATAGGAACTCCCATGTTATTTGCTTGCATGTATAGGAATTCCCACGTTATTTTGCTTGCGTGTATAGGAATTCCCATGTTATTTGCTTGCGTGTATAGGAATTCCCATGTTATTTGATTACGTGTATAGGAATTCCCACGTTATTTGCTTGCGTGTATAGGAATTCCCATATTATTTGCTTGCGTGTATAGGAATTCCCATGCTATTTTAAGGGCTTATGTCCCCTCCCATGCTATTCTAAGAGTTTATGTCCCCTTCCTATGCTATTCCAGGAGCTTATGTTCCTTCCTATGCTATTATAAGGGATTTTGTGTTTTTTTTTATTTACTTTTTAACAATTAAAAACAAAATTTTTTTGTTAAATAAGTATTTCTTATATCTTTTAAAAGAGCTTTACAGGGTTTGAGCGATTCGATTGTCTGATTCCGTGTGGTTTTTCTTTACTTGGTGCCCATTAAAAACTCAATTTTTGTGTTAAATAAGTAGTTGTTGTATCTTTTAAAAGAGCTTTACGGGGGTTTGAGAGACTCTGTTGGCTGATTCCGTATGGTTTTTCTTTACTTGATGCCCATTAAAAACGAAATTTTTGTGTTAAATAAGTAGTTTTTATATCTTTTAAAAGAGCTTTAAGACGTTTGAAAGACTCAGGGGACTGAGTATGCGCTGTGGTCCTCGTACTACAGCTCTTTATAAGCGAAGTTTTTGTGTTAAATCATCAGTTATTGTATCTTTTAAAAGAGATTTAAGGGGCTTGATCGACTCTGTTGATTTATAACGTGTTGCTTTTATCTACTTGGTTGCCAATAAAAACGAAGTTTTTGTTTTATATAAGTAGTTTTTTTATCTGTTAAAATAGCTTTAAGGGGTTTGAGAGACTCGGTTGCCTGATTCCGTGTGGTTTTTCTTTACTTGGTACCCATTAAAAACAAAATTTTAGTAATACATTCTACACTGTGAGCAGTGTAAAACAAATCCTCTTGATATTATTTGAAGAAATCATTACATAATTTTTTTTTTTTGTACGTATCTTTAAATGACAAAATATGCTTACGGCTCTAACAATTGTGCTCTATGATTGGTCAGAGACACGATGTGGCTTTCCCACTGGTATTCTATGTCCGGTTATCGACACTACCTAGTCTATTGCATGTATTAAATCAGTATTTTTTTTACGCAGTGGAACGATAAACACATAAGTCATATTTTAAAAAAAAGTGAAGATGGAGCATTTTAATAAAGTGTGTTCACATAACAAGGTTATTGTAGCATTGAATGCCGACAAGGAGAAGTATTTGAACTATGAAACAAGTACAAGTGGTAGCACTATTGGAAATGTATGCATGCCTTGTCATGACATTAAGGAATTAAATTTCTTTGGAATACCGAAAAAATTCAACTCTTATGTTGGTGGTTATGCGAGATTGAGATCTCCAGAGATGATTGTACTCAAAGAGAATGCCAACATAAAATAATCGTTGATGATAGAGGACAATTCCTTGCTACTGTTGCAGGTAACACATTACCTACTGATATATCCAATCGTCAGCTTTCGGGTATTAGCATTCAAAAGAAGGTCAATAAAAGAAAGGCCTACTCTTCTACTAATGTCGTAAACCATATCTTGTCTACGTGCCGAAACTGTTACCTGTGTAAAAATAATGTGATAATAGACAGTAAAATTGCCAGAAAAATAAAAAGGGTATTGTCAAAAAATATCACTATGGAATATCAACATGAATCGATGAAAAACAAAAGCACCAGCAAACGTTACTGCCATTGATCAAACAGTCAATGAACCAAATAATATCAAAGACGAAAAGTATATTGAGCATGTTGATGAGACACCAGTAAAAACTGTGTAGGACTCAAAATGGAATAATGATTATTCTACTGATTACGAATTAAGAGAAGACAATAGCTACAATATCAAGAGAGAACATAGTGAACTACTTTATGGTACAGATTCAATATGTCCAAAGTTAATCATTGATATTAATAATGTATCATAATATATTTTTGTATTAATATTCTACATAGCATTATTTCATTAAAAATATTACATTGTTATGTGTTCATTATTTTTAGAGTAAGCCAAGCTAGCATATCAAACGTTTAGGACCTCTATTAAAACATTGGAGATGTAAGAAAAGGAATTTGAATACATCTATTGTCTGACACATGGGATAACATTGACAAAATCTAGGTATCAGAATGAATAAATTCATTATCAACATCCTTTATCGGATATGTCGGATAAAATTGATAAAATATAAGTGTCAGAGTGAATAATTTTTTTATCAACATCCTTTGTCAGATACATCAAATAAAATTGACAAAATCTAAATTTCAGAATAAATAAATGCTTTAACAACATCCTTTATCGGATATGT
Organism: Artemia sp. Qi Xiang Cuo; assembly: GCF_049724085.1. Lineage (NCBI taxonomy): Eukaryota > Metazoa > Arthropoda > Branchiopoda > Anostraca > Artemiidae > Artemia > Artemia sp. Qi Xiang Cuo. The sequence goes on from NC_142807.1 coordinate 38,581,696, forward strand.
CGGATAAAATAGACAAAATCTAAGTAACAGAGTGAATACATTTTTTTATCAACATCCTTTTCTTGGATACTTAACGGATATTATGGATACAATTGACAAAATATATGTATCAAAGTGACTATATTCTATATCAACATCCTTTTCTCAGATACATAGGATAAAATTGACAAATTCTAAGTGTTAGAGGGTATAATTTTTTTATCAACATCCTTTGGGAGATACATCAGATAAAATTGACTAAATCCAAATTTCAGAATGAATAAATTCATTATCAACATCCTTTGTCGGATATGTCACATAAAATTGACAAAATCTAAGTATCAGAGCGAATATTTTTTTAACAACATTCTTTGCCTGATACATCGAATAAAATTGATAAAATATAAGTGCCAGAGTGAATAATTTTTTTTATCAACATCCTTTGTCAGATACATCAAATAAAATTGAAAAAATCTAAATTTCAGAATAAATAAATGCTTTAACAACATCCTTTATCGGATATGTCAGATAAAATTGACATAATCTAAGTATCAGAGTGACTAAATTCTATATCAACAACCCTTTCTCGGATACATAAGATAAAATTGACAGAATCTAAGTGTTAGAGTGAATAAATTTTTTTTATCAAAAACCTTCTCGCTCATAAGTAGGAAAAAATTGACGAAATATGAATCTCCGATTGAATAAATTAATTATTAACATCATTTTTTAAACACGCTATGTAAAAAAGGCAATATCTAATTTTCGGAATGAATAAAGCCTCTAACAATATTCATTATCGGGATATGTTGGATAATTTGACAAAATCTAAGTATCAGAGTGACTAAATTCTATATCAACATCCTTTTCTCGGATACAATGGATAAAATTTATAAATTCTAAGTGTTAGTGTGAATATTTACTTTTCTTCAACATCCTTTGCCCGATACATCTGATAATAATGACACAATTTAAGTATCAGAGTGATTAAATTCATTATCAACATTCTTTGTTGGATATGTTGGATAAAATTTACAAAATTTAATATTCAGAATAAATAAATGCTATAACAATATCCTTTATCGGATATGTTGGATAAAATTGACAAAATCTAAGTATCAGAGTGACTAAATTCTATATCAACATCCTTTTCTCGGATACATAGGATAAAAATGACAAATTCTAAGTGTTAGAATGAATAAATTTTAAAAACAATATATTCACTCTAACACTTAGAATTTGTCAATTTTATCCTATGTATCTGAGAAAAGGATGTTGATATAGAATTTAGTCACTTTGATACTTAGATTTTGTCAATTTTATCCGAAATATCCGATAAGTGTCCGAAAAAAGGATGTTGATAAAAAAAATGTATTCACTCTGACACTTAGATTTTGTCAATTTTATCCGACATAACTGATAAAGGATGTTGATAATGAATTTATTTATTCTGAAATTTAGATTTTATCAATTTTATGTGATGTATCTGACAATGGATGTTGATAAAAAAAATTATTCACTGTGACATTTGTATTTTATCAATTTTATCCGACATATCCGATAAAGGATGTTGATAATGAACTTATTCATTCTGATACCTAGATTTTGTCAATGTTATCCCATGTGTCTGTTATCCCACTTTCATACAATCCAATTAAAAATATTAGCGAGCTCTGTTTCATCCCTATTATTCAATCACCAATTAAGATCATTCAGAGCAGAGTTATGCCAATAGAATATCTTTTTCGCAAATTGAGTAAGCATTACGCAAATATTTAGCCCCTGACGGCTAAAACAAGCCCACGGGGGCGGAAAACAAGCCCATCTGGCAACCCTGCTGTAGTGTTGCCTTAGTGAAGAGCCATATGCCTTCCATGTAGTTATTTTTATTTCTTCCCCCCCCTCCCTGGTCAATTTTTATGGAAATCATAGCCTTAGAAACTTGAGACCTCAAGCGATTGTCAATTAACATTTCCAGTGCTCTTTTTAAGCGCCGAAAGTAATTGGTGGCCAACCGGCCCTTCCCCTCTACTCAGTCTTCTGTAACCAGCTAAATTTGCTAAAATTGCCAAAATGTGTGTGTTTCACAACAATTTTTGGTGATTAAGTAAAAAAAAATGCACATGTCGCAGCTTACGCCGTGATACGCCCATAGCCCGCTAAGTGTAGTTGGATTAGTTTTATATCAGTTTTTGTTTGTTTGTTTTTTGTATCTGGTTATTTCAAACTTAGCACCAGTCTTTTGAAACGAATACGGCAAAAAGATGGTCCCGGTTAAGTCAAACTTCGCACAAGTCTTTCGAAACAAATATGCAAAAATGCGGTCCACACTTTTTGTTAATTCTTCTGCCTTTTTTAAAAATCCTCATCATTTCGTTCATAACAAAAATAGAAAATTGCATTACGAAAGTGCTACAAATTGAAGCACGTGCTACGGTGCTACACTTCATGAAACAGTGCTAAATTAGTTCTTTTGGGCTAAAGTCAAACAAAGTTTGCCACTAATCTAACTCTACTTTTACCTTGATTGCTTACCCTTGGTTCATCCTAATCCGCTTTCTCGCAAAAAACAACCATTTTGCGTGATCTGCCAAATTGCATCTGCTTTTAGCTGCAGGTTTATTTGTCATAACGGTTAAACCGCTGTGAACTCTTTTGATTAGCTTCTAGAGCTTAATATAGCTTAATCTAGAGCTTAAAATTACTATAAAGAGTACCGATATTGCATTTCGGCTAATGCATAAACGGAAAGCTTTCATTTTTTTAAACAGTTTTTTTTTCAGCCGTAGAAATGTGCATAAAATTTACACATTGATCTAGGTGTCAAACTTTTCAGCCTCTAAGAAAATGTAGAGCCCAATTGGTCCTTAGTACAAAATATATAGCCCGTAAAAAAAGTTTTTGAGCTAGAATCTTTTTCCATAATTATAACTCTGTTTCTCCATAGTTAAACTAAATTCTGAAAGAGAGACGTAAGTTGTATCTAATCTATTTGTAATTTTCTCTGTGAAATTCTAAACCCGTGCGTGTACTACGCAGAAAGGACCTTGCTAAAAGAGGCAGCCACAGAAAAAATAATCTAAGGTTTGGACATAAAACCTCACCTATCTAATATCAACCAAAACCTATTCACAAAGATCTTTCAAATATATCCCGAAAAACATAAATCTGCATATAATTAAAGTCTTGCCTTAATCTGAGCAGCAATTGGAATACGAAACTTGACATCTTAAGTTCCCTTAAATTAGCGCTATTCTGTTTGCATCCTACCTAAACGAGAGTGTACTTGCAGAGCCAAGCTGAAATCTATTCCCTAAGCAGAGAGCGATGCAGAATAGCTTTCCATGCGTTAAAGAGTTTTGATGCATAGCCACGGCTGAGCCATGATCATTTTGAAATCTTCGTATGGTTTCCAACTTTCAGTCAAAATGAGCCCATTTTTTTTAATCCCACGTTTCCGCCCCACGGCCGCTCCGAGATTCAACCTGCCCCTGGCGGCCAAGACAAGCCCATGGGGCGAAAAACAGGCCCATCTTGCAACACTGTCTAGCCTTAAGAAGCATAGGTGGCGTTAGTAGAACCCACCTTCGTGGCAGTTTCTGTTCGTTTTAACTTTGAAAGGCAATTGGTAAATGAACCTTGCAATTTTCTACTGGCTATATTTTTTGCTTTTTAAAATGCCTTCAGGAAACCACTAACCAAGCTATAGCATAAAGAGTGAAGGTTGAATGGGAGGTTAGTCCATCCCATGTATAGGGTATTTTTGTTTTTTATGTTTTTTTTATTATTTCTGTTTTTACTTTAGGTTTTACACCAATCTTCAGTGTTTTTGGAAAAATTGTTATTTTTTTTCGCGAAAGATTGATAAACCCTTGACATGTTCCAATTCCATCATTTTACATGGTTTTTAAAGGTAATGAACAATGTCGGTAATTTTGCAAGTTTTGAAGACAAAAAAATATAAGCTCTTCTCTGTAGAATAGGCCTTATATCGGTCGGGAAAATTGTCAAAACAGGTAAAAACCGGTTAATTTTATATGAATTCTGAAAGTATTTGTAAAAATTATTATAAAATCCATGGGTATTTAGGTTACGATAGTTCCGGCTCTTGAAGGATGAGCATACCCTTCAGCATGTTTCTTGGGGACTTGAAATAATGTTTTCAAAATTAATACTAATTTTTTGTGCTCTTACAGGTTATGGTATTCCTAGTTGAAGGTGTTCTACCTGATGGGTACTTCGGAGAAAATCTACGAGGGTTATCAATCGATATGGCCGTATTCAGGGAGCTTCTGCGTCTTCGTCTTCCTGAGTTATCAGCACATCTTGACTTATTACAACAAGATGGTGCTGACACACAAGGTAATTACCATAGAGCAGGCTAGGGGAGCCCCATAGCGACGGGCCAAATTATCTCCGTGAATTGATGTCATCCTGTCCTTTTAATCAGCAATTTGTATGTTAGAATATACAGCGGCATAATAGAATATTTACGCACAAATGGAAAAATAAATAAAGGTTAAAATTTCATAGCCACTTGTTGACATTCTAAATAGCCAGTTTTCAATCTTTGCGCTCAAGTTGTTATATTTTTCCTTTTTTTCGGATTTTAAACTGCTTTTCTATTTGATGACAGGCTTTGCTCAGTACATTTCTTGATTAAACGTACCTTGCTGATTTTACTTTACTATCGTGGTTGATGAACACATTCATTTTATGGTGGGTAACAAATTTATTGTTAAATTTAGGTTGTAAAAGTTCTGAGTTGAGTGCTTCAGACTAGAATCAGTTTCTGCTAGCTTTCAGAGTTTAAATATAAATTTAAAAGTAATTACTTTATAACCTGTAGAATATTAGCTTCTTTGGATATTTATACCATAAGAATGTAGGCCCTACTCTGCTCTTCGGGTCAAGATAATTCAGAAGAATTTTGAGATACCACGTTCCGCAACTCTCGAAAGACCATCTCTGCAACCTACTAGTTTTGAAAGTCAGACTGCGGTGCGATTACATATTTGTCCCTAAACATATATGCGTTCCATGCTAAAAAAGGAAAAGAAAAACGGATGTTATTGACTATTTGAATAGAAACAGTAGCAGTTATGTAGTACTTTCTAGTTGTAAACTAAACATAAAGGGATCACGTGACAGTTTTGAGAGAGGGGGTACTTGAAGCCTCAAAGTATGTGTTTTTAGGCTCAAATTTGTAATTTTTTTTTCTATGAGAGGTCCTTCAGATAAAGACAGAGATGGGAATTTGCCCTCAAATTTAGTCACCTCAAATATTAAAAGCTAGCATAAATTGCATAAAAACATAGCCTTTTAAAAATCAAAGTACATGGTGATGTTGAAAATTAAAACGGACATAAATTATTCTACGCATGAGAGGACTGCCCTCCCCTCAACTCTGATATTTATGCTAAATTTTGGTTTTTATTTTTATCTTAGTTCTTTAAAAACGACTGCTATAACCCAAAAGCTAATTATAAAAAAGAGTTAACTTTTCTTTTCACAACAAGCTATCAAAACTTGTGTTTTTATTAAGATTTTAATGAGCAAGACGATATCTTAAAGGCTAGATTATAAATTGAAAAACTCATGGTAATTTCTGTTTGACTTAAGTTTGAATTGACGATTTCTACTCATTTTAGGTTTTAATATTAATGGTTAAACTTTTTCTTAAGAACACTTTTTTAATGTATTTTTGAGCTTAACTTCTCTTTGCCTTTTGACTGACACGATCTTATTATTTGCTATTTGTAGAAATATTAGTAATGAGTGTTTTTTTTTTACTTTTTTTATTAAGAATAAAAATGCTGGATCGTGATTAAATTTCCTTCGATTACACAGTCAGAACTTTCTGTCGATCTTAATTTGTTTATAATATTGTTTAAGTTACCACTTCCGAAATTTTGCTGTTCCAGTTTGGGTTGTGTTTAATAGTTTAAAAATAGAATTTTACAATTAAATGTCCGTAAGCTTAAATAAAATATCAATTGGTCAAATAGTCAAAAGTTACAAATAACCGCAGAAAATAACCTTTCCCTCTGATGTTTTAGCCAGGTTGTTAGATTGGAAAAAAATTTATTCAGTCATGATTTCCGCTTATCAAGGGAAAAAAACTGGAAAACCTACGATATGAATCTTTAATGAATAGCCCTACTTATACTCAAAGATTCACTCCTGGACCAGCTGTTGTTAATCTGTCCTCTAGAACGCTTGAACCAAAGGAAATTCAAACTCTCGAAAAAGGTTCAAAATTCTCTTTTCTTCCAAAATAAGTTCCTGTGGCAGATTTAATTTCCTCTCTAGTCTTCTTTGCACAAATATTATACATCTATTTCCAACCCAGACGGAGTTAGGGGTAGTCTTATTGATACCCTTTACAACAACAACAAAAAAGCTTAATTCTCCCGCCATTATAAAACCGGATAATTCGTTTGACATAAAAATTCTATCTGATCTCCGCAAAGACCCTTCTATTATTATAACTAAAGCAGATAAAAGCAATTATCTGGTTGTCATGGATACGACAGATTACGATACATAAATTTATCGTAATTTATCGTAAAAATTTATCGTAAAAATATATATAATATATATATATATATATATATATATATATATATATATATATATATATATATATATATATATATATATATATATATATATATTATATTACCATTTAGTATATATATATATATATTACCATTTAATAGAAGCTTACCATTTAATAGAAGCTTCAGCAGCAGGAATAGATTGCGAGATCTTAATGACTTTGGTTAAACTCTGCAACAAGTTTTCAATATATTTCCAATTCCGTAATTCTTTTTACGATCATATTTATGGTTTACCGATGGGTGCACCTCTCTCCGGATTACTTTGGCGAGCCAGCATAAAGATGCTTTATGCTGGCCAGTGAACCAATATAAAGATGATTTGTTGTTAGCTACAACAGCTAAAAACAAATCAAAAACGCATCAAAAATTGGTTTATATTCATTTATGTTACGTTTTTACGAGTCGGACAAATAATTTTTGGGGGAGAGAGGGTATCAAACCCCCGTAACTCCCCTCTCCCCCCTCTGGATACGGCCTTGATATAGAATAATCATAGGCCGTGCAATAGCGCTACCTAAGTAAAGAGCGATGTGGGCACAATGTTTTCTTTTACACCAGGCACCTTCGTATCGAAGGAGTTGGCGTAAGAACTTCAAAAAGGACTCATTCGATTAGAAATTGAAAGTCTAGTACCATTTTTAATAGTCGAAAGTGATTGGAGGGTAAGCAATCCCCCTCCCCTGCCCACCATTTTCCCAAACATATCCAATCAAAATTTGGGATAGTCATTTTGTTCAGCGTAGTTTAAAAGTCCCGAAATTATGTCTTTGAGGATGTCAACCCCCTTACAGCCCTCAGTGCAAGGGTTGTAAGTTATGCCCTGGGGGCATACAAGGTTTTTAATGAACGGGTGGTTGTATAAACTTTGGATCTGATAGAGCTAATTGGATTGGAAATCGGATTTTTAGTGCTCTGTTATAAGTCAAAACTGAATGGAGGTCAATCAGCAACCCCCCCCTCCCCTAAGGCCTATTTTTCCCCAAAACACATCCGATAGGAATTCTAAGAGAGCTATTTTGTTCAGCATTGTTTGAAGGTTTAGCAATTATGTCTTTGGGGATGTCAACCTCTCCACCGTCCTCAGGACAAGGGCTGTATGTTAGGCAATTCATTCATTGTTTACACATAGTATATGTTATTGAGAAAGGTATGCAAGTTTGAACTTTGCTTCCCAAGAAGACGAAGGGCATTCAGGTAAGCCTTTCAGACAATGTTGAGGGGAGTGTTGAACTAAATCCAATCACGTTATGTGTATACGGATTGTCAAAAGGGTATAACACGGGAATAACTGAGTAAATTAATTTGGAAATTTCAAGAAATGATAAGCAAGATGATCCAAAAGGCAATATTTGCATGCTACTAATACTATTGCAACTACCACCAGTACTACTACCACACTACTCCATTTACAGTATTGAGGGGCAATTTGAACTAAATCAAAGGACGTTGTGTACATGCACATTGTCAAAATAGTTTATCTCAAGTATTGATTTGGGTGTTAAGATGGAATTTTCAGAGAATGCTTAAAGGGAGATCATCTCAACAAAAGGCAATATGTGCACACTACTGCTAATACTACTGTTACTGCTAGATTTACTACTACTACTACTTCTATTGCAACTACTCGTAAGGCTAAGAGCATTGAGATGAAGATTTCAAGAAGTATATGAACATACAGGCTATCAAACACCGTCTGTATGCAGGTTGACAAAAGGTTGTTACAGCAGAATCTTACGAACAGCAGGAACGGCTGATGGTATAAGCTGAAACTTTTAGCGTGCGTTGAAGGGAATGTAAACAATATACGTTTTAAATGTTTTCGCTGTCTTTACTTTCCTAAATAAAAATTACCAAAACCTTAAGGAATAAATATCAGTTTATGTCAATTAAACTGACAATCCACGGTAATTTTTTGTGTGTTTTGTGTGTTTTTTTCTGTAAAGCGCTAATTATGTTCTGGTCTTGAGAAGGCATTAAGGTTATCGGCCCTACTCATGTTAATTTTTGCTCGATTTAAGTTTTACTCGGCTATTTATTGTAATTTCTGTTCGTTTTGAGTTTCAGTCATTAATTGATAGTGATTTGTGGTAGTTTTACGCTCGGAAGATTATTGAACTTTATTTCTGCTCATTTTTGGCGTAATGGAACTCTTTACTTTTCCTTAAAAAAATTGTTTTGTGGAAAAAGTTTTTAAATTAATAAATAGCAAAGATTAAATAAATGAAAGTGGTTATGCTTATTGGTATGTTGTACCGTGTCTTTTTATATTCCAAATGCGTTTTTCACATAATTTATGCTCTGTTTCGACATAAAATTTCGCAGATCGACATTATTGCTGAGGTTGCACAATTGGTCAATTCTCTCAATTTCTCAGGAAATTTCTCAGGAAATTTCTGGAAAAGTATATGTATGGGACATGGCTTTTAGAAATGAAAAAATTGCACAGTTGAAAATTTTTGACTTTATGTATGGCACCGTTGATGTACTTTCAGTTTTGTTAAGCCGGCCAAATATATAGCTCTGATATAAATTTGATTTGTCACTAAGAAGCTTTGTACATTAAGATTAAAAAGTTTCAAACCTAGAACAGGGTGGCTTAGGTCTCACCCTGCTACCCAGTTTATATGAAATTGTTACAACGTTTCTGACATTTTCTCCATTTCTAATAATGCCTCTTTGATTTTTTTAAAACTGGAACGAAGGTTTTCAGCCCCTTGGAAATAGCTTGCCTTCAATTACTTAATTTAATGCCGTTCTTATATCAATAGTCAGAAACTAGTGTTTTCTTTTGTTTTTTGTTTTTTTAGTCGTAATTGTTGATCAGTAAAAATAAAATTCAAAATGGAATTTAAGAACTATTTCTAGTTTCAGTAAGGCTATTAATGTTGTCATTTTAATATGATTAACAGGTAGAGGATAATACACTTTTGCCTGTTTCTCTTGATTGACACTATCATTTATAAATATAATTAATTCTTATTCTAGGAACAACATATGAGCCTCCTTTGACAAACGTATTTACAATGCAATGGTTTTTGACACTATTTTCAACATGCTTACCGAAGGATTCAGTGCTCCGAATCTGGGACTTGATTTTCCTTGAGGGAAATGAAGTTTTGCTACGCACTGCCCTTGCGCTTTGGGACTCGTTAGTCGAGTGAGCTCTATTTTCCTTGTTATTGTCCTTTTATCATTAATTTTGCTAGGATACCTTGGTTAAGGTGGTGTAACTAGAGAAAGAGCTTGGGTCGTAAATTAGACGACAGGTGTGGCCTTTGGGCTTCCTTAAACGTCAAGAGAAAGGATGAAATTCATGTATTTGAAGAGATTCTTTAAGATTTTCTTTATGGTACCTTCATACAACTTGGGAAAATGATCTTCAAGCATCTAAAAACAGCTGTTGTGCCAAAGGAAAAAATTCTTGTTTGTTTTCTTTTTTCTCGTAGAAAAAGTCCAGTTGACCGTTTCTAGTAGGAAACATACATGAATATATAAACTCTTTTGTTTTTGTTTTTCATTATATTCGATAGCAGGGTGCTACTTGCACGTGAAAAGCTTGTTGTATAGTAGTGTGAATCGTTATATTGCTCATTATCATAATGTGAATGCAACTTTCATGGTTGTTTTTGCTGGCTGATAGACCGTTATAACAGTTTTTCAGATGTGGCATTAAAAGGTTAAAATAAAATTCAGTTTGAGTTTTTTTTATCGTATTTTAAAGTACGACAACTTGTTTCAGCAGTAGTTATACCATAATTACCCACCTTTAATTGGCATCAATATTATCAGAAATCCCATTTTAGTTGTGAATGTACCATAATTTAGATCGTGCTTGCAGCGGTAGCTGCAACCTAGAAAGGACGAACAATGGCCCATAGTAACCACCCAAAATAAAAAAAATACGTTCTAAAAAAGTGACAATTGAGGAAAGATTGCCATTTCTAGCTGATACAGGAATGGTAACTATTATTCTGATTAGTTTTAAAAGTATAATGTTATTTGGAAAACAAATTTAAGAGAATTTCGAACAATAGCCTGAGACCCCTAAGATTGGCACCGGATCGGAAAAAAGTACACTTTTGGAAACACCATGGCCGGAAATCATTTGAAGGAAACCTACAGTACCCTAGCTTGAACAATAAAGAAAGTCACTTTTTTGGTTGAAAAGCACTGATACGTCCTCTTTTTTCTCCTTCTTTTTATCAGCTGCTAATGGGACACCAGAACATCATAGAGAGCTGTGTAAGGGCTCATGTTAAAGGAAATTGCAACATCTAGGCGGTTTTGTAATTGACAAGAGATAATATTTAAAATAAAATATTTTTTGACGAAAAACTGCATCGCTTTTAACAAACGAAGTAAATCGTATGTATAATCCTTGGTTACAACGATAAATGACGTGACAGTAAAACTATATGACGAGGCATGTTAAACTGGGGTTCATATTTTACTAGACCAGCTAAGAGAAATCTGAAGGCTTTTTCCTGTGTGATATTTCTGATCAAGGTCACCCCCTTCTTTGAATATACTAAAGAAAGAGCATATTTTAGAGGCTCTTTGTCCTAAAGATTTTTCTATATTTCCCTGGTTCAAAATGGGGCAAGATCACAAATGCTCCTCGCTTTGGTTGGGCGGTATCTGAGGCCTTCAGCCCCGGCAAATGAACTTTTTACGATTAAATGTATTTTTTCATTAAGAGAAGGCGATGAACGAGGAACTCATCAAACGGTTCGTGGTAGCGAACTGTATAGTAAGAACGACTCGTCTCAATAGTAACAAACACTCTAAAAATGATCGTATCGACCCAGTGGTCCTAGAATGTCACGAGAAGGCCGATTTAAGCGGATATGAAAAGTTCTAGTGCCTTTTTTAATAAAAAAATAAAAAAAATTAAATCGTCTGAATATTAACAAGTCTGCATCAATCCGGAGAAACATTAAATACAGAAATAATGAAGAGTATCGTCAAAATTACATCAAATCAGTCTCTTGGAAATTACAGTAAAGAACGAACCTTAGGCCATAGTAAAAGAAGATCATTAGAAGAACAAACCATTGCAGACATTGGAGTTAGTTATCCGCCTGGTTCTTTGGGAGTCGTCTCTTACTACTCCAAAGAAGAAAAAGCCGTAGGCTTTTTCCTGTTTGTTATCTGAGTTTGCAGAATCGGGTTTTCAAACTGTTCGTGTTAACAAAGTGTGTATTAAGAACAACTCGTCTCAATAGTAATTACATTAAGGCACGAACTGTAGTTCCTTGTAACAAAAGTAATAAAAGTTACATTAAGCAACGATCTGTAATTATTAATAAAGAATGAACACTAGCTTATAGTAACTGAAATATTAATTAATAGTAGTACCCTGAGCTTTAGTGGCAGTGTTATCATCGGTAAACTTTTCTAAAGTAGGTATTATTATCAATTCAAAATCATCTCTGGTAATTATAAAAGCTGGGTCTGTCCCGGAATTGAACCCGGTACCTCCTCCACCCGAAGCAGAGATCATATCCCTAGATCAACAGACCGATATTTTTATATAATAAAAGACAATCATTAGAAGAACAAACCATTGCATATGTTGGACTTAGTTAGCTGGGTGATTCTTTGAGGTTCATCTCTAACTATTCCAAAGAATAAAAAACCTTAGGCTTTTTCTGTTTTTGCATTAAAAGAGGATCATTGGAATAACAAACCATAGCATAACAGTTCGTCTCTTACTATTTCAAAGAAGAAAAAGCCGTAGGCTTTTTCCTGTTTGTTATCATTGCAATAAAGAACGAATATAAAGTTAATGTAAAAGGCACTTCAATATAGTTACATGAAGAATTTATATAGTTCATTATAAATAGGGAATAAGTTTCATCAGAAATATCTGAAAACTAGTTACAGTAAAGAATGAACTTCAGCCCATAGTAACTAAATTAAGATTATAATTTAAGACTCAAACAAGTAACTTCTTTACTTCAGTGTGAAATACTGGCAGCGTTGGTTTGTAGTTACAGTAAAGAACGAATAGTAAAGCCCGTAATAACATTAGTAAGAAACTAAAAAATTGTAATAATATTTTACTTCCCTAGAAAAAAGGCATCATCCATTTATAATGAGCAGAAATTATAATAAAGAACGAAATCTTGCCCATAATAACTTAAACGTTTTATATAAAGGCTGTATTAAACAACAAACTATTGCCCATAGTAAATGATAAATTTAATAATAATTACAGTAAGGACCGAAGCCTATCTCATAGTAACTGGTGCAACAAGGAAAAGAAAAAGATATCTGTGGTATATATGATTACATGAAAAGATGATAATTGGAATAACTAACCATAGCATACATTGGAATTAGTTAACTAATTAATTGTTTAAGGTTCGTCTCTTAATATTTCAAAGAAGAAAAAGCCATAGGCTTTTTCCGGTTTCTTATCATTGTAATGAAGAACGAATAAAAAGTTATTATAAAAGGTGCTTCGATATAGTTACGTAAATGATCTATATTGTTCATTATAAATGGTTACAGTAAGGAACGAACTTTTGCCCTTAGTAACCAATATCTTGTCAAATTAACTAATGAATTTCTTCATATTATGTTTTTAAAATAATTCCCATACCAGGATTACAACCCGAACCGGTCCGTTAAAAGCAAACTATCCTAAGCTATTATTCAAACAGGTCATGGTAACGAACTGTATAGTAAGAGGAACTCGTCTCAGTAATAACCGGAACTCTAAAAAACGGAATTTTAATATTAATAGATGCATCAAAAGAATCAGATTTTTATGCTTATTTTAAATATGTAAGTTTCATCAAGTGTACTCATATCCATCAAAAGTTACGAGCCTGAGAAAATTTACCCTTTTTTCAAAAAAGGCTAAACATCCCTAAAAGTCATAGAATCTTAATGAAAATCACACCATCAGATTCAGCGTGTCAGAGAACCTTACTGAAGAGGTTTCAAGCTCCTATCTTCAAAAATCTGAAATTTTGTATTTTTTTGCCAGAAGAATTACTGTAAAGAACGGCTTGGATAGGAGTGATAGTCTTAGTTTAAGAACCTTTCCAAACCGTCATTTCAAATTAAATGAAATTTGTACAATAATTACATTGAAGAAAACCAGAGACAACTCTCAGATCACCTTATGAGAGTAAAGAGCAACATTATGGTTGCTGTGATAGTTAGTTTTCTGTGTTATAATGTAATACACTTTCAGAGACGAGCTACTTATCTTTCTTATCTATTTCATCTAGCTTCCAAATATCCATTCTAATTACCTTGTGACAGCATAGTATATAAAACAGCGCCTGGAAACTTTCTGGATGAAGGTTTCATCCCGCCTGTTGCAAGGGATTTCTCTGCTTAAAAGTGCATTATTATGCAACATAATTTTTTAGTTTTATCGTTTTTTAAAATAAGCTATTAAAGATTTTCAGATTAATAAAAAAAGAAAGATGTCTGAGACGTATAAATTGATGCAGTCATTTGTATCAAGCTTTAATATAAATAAAATATTCAACATGTGTGATTGTTTTATTCCTTCAAGTTCCTAATGTTTGTAGCTTTTTTGGATATACAGGCGGAATATTCAGAGTATCTTTTTCTTTGTTAATTACATACCGCATTTTTGACCAATTTTCTTATTTCCTCTTATTGTTTTCTTTGGACGATTTTCTTTTTAGGATTGACATATCTCTTTTCCTTCGATCAAAATTGAATGTTATTCTTAAAGTGGAAACATTTCAATGTCTTCTTTATCTACTCAACCAACAGTTTCTTATTTAGGAAACTAGGTTCTTATAAAGAAACCATTCCAGTTTCCTTCTGAGGGAACCGTGTTCTTGAATAAAAATTTGTATAAAATTCCTTAAGTAAAATTGATTTAAAAAGAGACAAGTCACTTCCTCGTCTGGTTCAAAAAGATACGCATGAACCCTCCCCTCGATAAACAACCTCATTCCATGATACTCGTCTATGACAAGTCAATAAAAACAAAAAGGTTTTCGATCATTTAGCTGATGCCCAATATATATAGAATAAATATTTCGTTTATCAACCAGGTTTGCCTGAACGGAGATACCTTTTACTATTTACTTATAATGTACTTAATGGTCTAAAATAATTAAAGTGGTACAACTTGCCATTGAAACATTTAATATTTATCTATAGTAAATCGAATTAAAGCGGTGTCTGATCTCCTCAAAAGCTGGTTGTTCTTGTTCATTTTCTATTACACATAATTTTTTTACATATCTATACTTTTCTCATATACTTTATGTATATCTTCTTTTCTACATACGTAATCTAAAGTGGAGAAGGAAAAAACCAATATTGTCACCTTCTGAAGAACACTGGTCAGACATTTTTCGCGAGTTAACCATCTCTCGTTCAAAAGTTCTTTTGTTAAATTAATTGTATAGGATGTGTTGAAGATAGAGTTTAGAAAAATTGTCGTTCTAAGGCCGTATACTGAGCAGCAGAAGAAAACATCTTTCTCATTGACATTTCAACTATATAGGATGGAATTCTGCTTCTGCTCTTTCAAAGAGATTATAAATGAAAAGATAGCAATATTTATCCAAAAAAGAGAAGCAACTAACTACAAGTAGTGAACAGTTACTTGTGACAAGCACAAATCGCTTGTAACTACAGAAGGTCACACTTTTGTATCCGTTAGAAAATTATCTTTTTTGGACCTGTAAGTTTGTCTAGTTGTCATTCTAAGAAAATATTATAGTTATGGGACCAGAGAATCCTCGCACAGTTGGACTTCTGGATTTCAATCTAACTTCAATTTTATATTACTGTCTACTACTACTGGTGGAACAGATTCAGATGATCATCTCTGACATAAACTTATTTCTGTGGTATAAGAAAATAAGAAGAAAAAAATACAAGACGAAACTGAAGCGTTGGTCATGCAACACAAGTAAAGTATATAGGAGCAAACGTTATGGCAAGTAATATGTGAAAAACCTTACAACTAATAAACGGTAATATTTATTAAATTTGAATAGATTTTTAGTAACACGAAAGCTAAGCTTTAATTTAAAAGTGTCGGATTTAGGGGACGACATTTTTCTCATATTTAGGGTAACAGATGTTCATTTTCAGTTCAACGTGGTTCTTTACCTTTATGTGAATAGTTGTTGTCATTTATTAACTGATTACAAATACTGTTACAAACTTTGGTAACATTTTATATTTTCATCTCGTATACTTATATTTTCTAGTCGTATACTTGCAGTACAAAGTGCAGACGAATTTTACAGCATAATGGGTGTTTTGGCTCGAGAAATGGCTGAATTTAGTTCCTCCGACACAAATGATCTATTAAAGGTAAGAAACTAAAATATCCCCATATGATATTTTTAAATATCAGATAAGATGAGGAACCTGGGTTTTCAAGCTACAACATAATTTATGTTTAGTTGCAAAAAGTCATTATGTTTTCTCATGTTTTCTAATGCACGTCTTGTAAGAAACAATCCCCAAGGAATGCTGACAGAAGCATAATAACTATTATTTAGGTTCAGAAGATTAAGAATTTACAATTTCAAAGCCACATTTTTTTAAATTTCGAAAAGAGCCTAAAACCTCTAAGAACTGGCGTGAAATCAAAATACAACTACACTATTCAAATTGCCATCGTTGAAACCATAGCTGAATGTTTTCAGCCTGCATCTTGTAAACAAGGATAATCGCTTTTTTGCAGTGGGTAGCAGCGTAGTAGTAATGCTTCTCTCTTTTTCCCTTTTGGTTCAGTAGTGAGATCAGGCTACTGGAATATCGTAGAGAGATGGTTAATGGTCCAGAAACCTAATGCTTGTGTATTCATGGATGTTATGAATTTTCCTTCGTAGCTCTAGAGGTACCATATAAAAGAAGAAATAGCATTTTTTGGTGCTATTTCTAAAGTGAAGAACGTTAGAAAACATGAAAACTACACCATTGAGATTATCATACTTGGGAACCTTAGAGGGTCTTCTGTCTCCCGTCGTAGTTGCATCAGTACAAGCAGCCTAGTCAAGAGCAAACCACGGTCTTTACTAGCCTAAGTCTTAAAATGTATTTTCAAAGAAGCATCTGGGGAAAAACCTCACACTTTAGGTAATTCGTTTGAAAGCAAATTTTTTAGAACTATGTACTCCATGGCTAAATTACATGATTAACTCAATGTAATTTTGAACTCTTGCCTCCCTCCTCGTCATGACAAAATGATATTTAAGTCATCTGGTAAAACGCATGTCACTCACAAATCATGGCTTTTTGACAGCAGGAATGACTATGGTGTGGCTCTGGTGTCAATGTTACCAATTATATGTAGGAAGATAAATAAGGTGTACGTATTATTGATTGAGTCAAGTAAGGAGACGGATCTTCTTAGTGATGTGTCTTTGCGGCGAAACACTATTCCTTTAATACTCCTTGAGAAGAAATCCTTTTTCGATCTAGCAATTTTCTCTCTTTGTTTTTTCTTATGTTGCTCTTTCTTCTTCTATGACAATTATGATGCCTTTCGTTTCTGTCCTGAGTAGACTGATAAGTTATGAGGTGGCTCTCAACCTTTTTAAGTCTTTCCTACTTTGTTGAGATTTCAACTTGTCACTGAGAGATCGTGCAGTGGATCTGAGTTTTCCTGAAACATTCTTAAAATATTTGCCAGAGCCCCGATCCTGCAGCGTAGAGGATGCAAAATCTGTGACAACCGGGACAATGTATTTGTTAGTTATGGGTAGTGTAGAGTAAAATAGCCAAAAAAAAACAACTGTCAAGACCATACCCTGACATTGACGAGCCATCCTTATAATTGTCAATTCTATGACCGAATTGTTGTGGTCCAAGGTTAGCAACAGAGTAACCAGTATTAGGGCAAACGAATTTAGTTTTTCTATTAGCCCTCTCGAATTATTGCTAAAGGGTCCCCTAGTTCTGTTCTTATTGTTACTGGCAGAGTTCCAAATATGCAATCTTTATGGGGATATATTTGAGTTGTTCTATATTAGAATGATGAGTGTGATCTTGATTGGTTTTGCTTTCAAGAACACGTAGGAGGGAAACGTTGCTATTCCCCATTCTTGAGGTCTCAACGAATGAAGCATAAAGAAATATACGGTAGTCTGATGAGAAACTGCGTGTATAGTCTGCAAAAATTACACGCTCCATCTCGCTGCTGCTGCTAGCATTTTTACCGTTGATAGTATTGTTTTTAAAACCAAGAACATCTCTCAGATTATTGTTAAGAATAATCATGTTATTCTTAATGGCGGAGCTGATGTAAATGTTTCCCTGTTCCATTGAACAGTTGAATTGAAACGCACCATTCTTATGAATGAAGACATCTATTGATTGCATGACAAAACTTATTGATACTACCAAAATATTTGCAGGGTATAGCGGCAAAGGGGTATTCTTTGGAGTCAAAAATATGTACCCATTCCTGGCTAGAGTATGGCCAATCGTGAGGCCTAACTTTGTACGTATGTTCACTTCTTTCTCAGTATTATATATATATATATATATATATATATATATATATATATATATATATATATATATATATATATATATATATATATATATATATATATATATATATATATATATATATATGTATGAATATATATATATATCTACTTGAGAATACAATCAACGAGGGCAACTTCATAGTTTCCTTCAAATCATTATACAGATGGTCAAAAACATCGGACATGAGTGTCACATAGAAACAGTTAGGATTGGGCATTATGTATGTCTCAAACTGCTACCCAAGAATCAAAATCAGAGTAGTACCCAAGGCAATGAACTAGCAGCTATCTCTTGCCTCTGTGAGTTTGACTATTTAATATCTTTTCAGTCTGATAGATTCCACTATCGTTTTTGGTCCTTTGAAGTTCAAAGGCATAAAACCCACCAAGAATCTGTTCATCTTTGATATCATCATCTTTGGTATCATATATAAGACAGTAGATCGCGGGTTGAGTCTCTAACACTTTTGACACTTTAAAAAGTTCAGAAGTTCAGATCATAATCAGTTACCCTTTTCAAGGCCGTGAGTAGTTTGATTGATTTGAACCGTATCGCCGACACAGAATTTCCCCTTTTCTTTTATTCCACTTTCATTGGAATATTTTTTGATAAAAATGTTAACTGTATTGTTGTTACGTCGATGAACCTCAAGAGGACTAAGCCTGGATAGAGAGTGATGGGGATGTTGATAGTAAATTTGCATGATTTTTTTCAGGTCGTGAACAAAAGCAGCTGTGTTTCTGAGTGTACAATATCGTGAAATGAGAAATAAAATGGTTCTAATCAATTGCTCGACCATTGCAGCCTTTATTAGACTATGACTGTGATAAATCGCTGCATTATATTTCAGCAATACCTTCTTTACATGTGGATTGACCAATTCCCTTCCTCGATCCGTTTGGATTTTTCTATAGCAATCTTGGTCAATAATAGTTTATTGGACTTAAGCAATTATAATCTGATTCCTTTTACCATCAATTTGAACGTGTCCACTTTCCACGAGATGAGTCAAGAGTCTTTTACTTTGCTCGCGATATGATTTTGGCAGTAAACCTCCAACACTCGACAAAACTTTGGCCAACGTTGGACTTGCATCTTCTTCTTTTTGTTATCATTGTTGTTGGTGATTGTGATGGTGGTGAGTGTAGTAGTTGTGATCGTGATTTTTTAGAATTTTGAGCCTTTTTTTTCAATGTTTCTCACATTGATTGGCTTTTCTCTGTAGGGTTTTTGTCTATCCACTTGTCGAAGCACATTTTGAAGCATAAGTAGTTTTGATCGTCTGCAATATTCTCATCATTAATAAAATTGCTGAGATTATCTTCAAAGCGTTCTAGTGATCAAAGGAAAAGCTCTATTTGAGTCAACTTGTAACATACAGCCTTTTTTCTCTGAATTACTACTATCAATACTAAGGTAAAGTCTTTACAAGTCCTGCAATTATTGGCAATAAAAGTGTAAAGAAGCTTCCGCCCAGATGGAACAGACTTTTTCTTTGGATTCTTAGATCTTTTCCCCCTCTTTATGACTGCTAGGGCATGCTCAGTGGATCGATGTTGCTGTGTCTGTTGCTAAGCCACTTCTGGTATTTGAACTTTGTTGGGACATTTGGGCCCTTTGGTTTCAGAAAATGTCCTTTTTATAAATTTAACTTCATTTATCTTCAATTTCCATATCTAAACCCCGGTAAAGCCTTTAATATGAGACGCCTGAAGGAATCCCCTAACTGTCTAATGAGTGAAAAACCAGGTGAGCGAAGACTCATACAGCTTAAATTAATAGCCCAAAAAGCTTCAAAGGATGCTGGAATTTCATTTGATTCGGCCATTCTTCGCCTTTAGTCAGAGGTGCGTGCAAGGAGGCGGGTCGAAAAGTTTTTTCATTAATTGTAACAGTTTTTGAGTTCTCTACAGTTCTTGCGTTCCTCTAAATACGTGAAAGTGAATACGGTAAGAAAGCTTGTCTTTATAATGACTTTTTTCCCCTCTGGGAAATAATGACTTTTAATGACTTTGTATTTTTGACTTTTTAGCCTAGGTGCAGTCCGGGAGCATACAGCGAGGCTGAATTTGTATTATTTGTAGCAGGAAAAGAGTTGCGAGATATACCGTCATTTATTATATCGACAGGGGGTCCGTGACCCTCCAAGGAGATAGCTAGAAATATTAGTAGTAACCCAGGTTGGGCACCCTTAGCCTAGAGTTTGGCCTTTTGACCGTTTGATCACGTTATCATACCCTGGATCAGGGGATACCGTAATTGGATATTAACATACTCTATATTTACGGAACAATAGTGGTAACCACGGGTATTCCATTACAAAATTTGGCGCCAGCGAAGCTTCCCCTCCAGTAAGCGATGTAGCAACATTTTTGTGCTAATATCTGGTGGCAGTCCTAGCTTACCACACCAAACAAACATTGCCTTCAGTTGAATTTAAAACTAGCTCTGATATGAGATTTGTTAATTCACTGTGGACACCGTACTTGAGTGTTGCCTTCCTAAGTGCTGGTTTTGAATTGCCTAGGACGGAAATTAAATGCCTGTTTTCATGTACAGTTGTTTCTTGAGTGTCATGATGTCAACTAACGACCTTTTTATATTTCACTGGAAGATATAGGTTAATTTCATTTAGAAATATCGGTAACTACACGCAAATATTCGGGTACACTCTGATCAAGATCCAGTAGAATGTAGCCACTGTGTTTATTTGTTGCCGATTTGTATGCTGAAAGCAAGAATGTGGGAAACGGGGAAATTTTTTTTAATTAGTCTTAGGGGGGAACTTGAATCACGAACGACTCTGTAGATAATATGGAAGGTGCAGTTGAATGAAAGTGTTCTTATTAGCTTGCCCTAATGGAAAAGATTGTGTAAGACAATAGTTGCGGGAGTTTTCACGGTGAGAGTTTACATTAAACAACTCTAGCATCTCCTGGGATTTTTGTTCAATGGATTCAGCTAAATCCTCAATAATCAACCGAAAATTTGGCTCAATAGTGTAAAACACATCAAGCTCTTGTATGAACTTTATGTCTCGTGCAATAGCTTTTATCTTGTCATAGAATTCTTGTCATATACTATAGCAATAGTAAATTTCTCGTGGATTTTTATAAAAACTTTTTATTACGATTTTAGATTTTTTTTTTCGGCCATAAGTATTGTCTTGCCAGACATTGATGGTCCACAAAGAAACGATTTGAATGGAGTTTTAAATTGGTACATATTCCCCCGTTAAAAATCAGAATGCAGCTAAGTGCGAAATTCATTCGTCTATTGAGTAGATAATTTACTATTTCCTATATTTAATAGCCTTTTTTCTCTCTGTATCCAAAAATGAAAATAGAATAAAGTATAAAATCATGCATTTTTTTATTTACAATGTAAATCACCTACAAAAAACAACCTATACTAGTGATTTTACAGAAACTAAGTAAAAAAAACATTTTTATTTGACCTAACCAAATAATTTTTTATTAGACCGAACCAAACGTTTTTATTTACAATATCACGTACAAAATACAAACTAATAAAAATAACTATAAAAAATGTAGGGTAACCGCGACCTAGCGGCCGTTCGAGGCTGGAATGTAAACTTTTACCTCCCTCCATGCAGATAAGCGCTGTCTTTTAGTTGGCTGGTGGAATGCTGCCTCCTTTCTCTGAAACGTCTAATTAAAGAAATTCAATTCAGAATAATATGTTGTGTACTTTAAAATATTATAGTATAAAAACTTTTTGAAAGTAATTAAAATATATATATATGTGTAAACATTGTTAACAAAGAAAAACAACAACATCAACAACATGAACTCTGTTCTTAGACACACA
Organism: Artemia sp. Qi Xiang Cuo; assembly: GCF_049724085.1. Lineage (NCBI taxonomy): Eukaryota > Metazoa > Arthropoda > Branchiopoda > Anostraca > Artemiidae > Artemia > Artemia sp. Qi Xiang Cuo. Next base: position 38,603,649 of record NC_142807.1, read on the forward strand.
CACTCACACGCACAAAACACGAATACAACAACAACGACGACACAATATTCAAAATAGAAAAAAATGTATATAGAATATAAAATGATGTATCCCCCACCCTCTTCCTACACTCTAATGGAGAAAAATAATAATTTTAATTTAATTTAAGCGTTTGTCCAGACTGGAATGTTTTTTTTAATTTTACACATTCAGCTCAATCCTAAGTAAGGCAGTGCCCATAGGATAGTACCTTCACGCCATCCTCACATTCATAGGCTTTATCGGATATTGCTGAATTGACAATTTTTTCTTTAACAGTTCGATTTTTTAATTTTAAAGAGCGAATGGCCATGACTTTTGCCCTAGTCTTAGACTACATTTGACAGTGTTACTATAAACATTCATCTCGAAATTGCTCTCTACATAATGTTTAGTCGCCCTACTGCAAACGTTTTTTATTTCGTGATTGCGTGTTTGTACGTAATGCACCTTCGGACCAGCAACTACACCATTCGCTTGCCGAAATCAAGTCACTTGCCGTTTCTGATTTAAAAACTAAAATTTTACTTGGGGCCTGGTGTTTCACCAACTCTGGATGAATAACCTTCTCCAAATTAGTATAGTCCATCTGAGAGGTATGTATTCGCCATTGACCAAATCTTCCGATAAATTATCGGTTTTTATCTTATCCCCATTATATACTTGAACTTGTCCCTCCCCTGGCCATTGTAGCCTACACACTTTGAAATATAATTCCAACATGATTTTTATTTTAATTTTCAGAATAGAGCTCCCCGCTGCAATATTTTCATTCAAAATGACGTTTTCTTTTTCTATGTAAAAGGACCATATTTGAGTCTATGATGGTGAACCATCTGGAATTCAAATCTGCAATGATTCGAGCACATTATTATTGGTAACAAATTCACATCAACTGCGATTGAGAAGACTCTCGCACATTTTACCAGGTGCTGAATTCAATATGAGTTTAAAAATGTCCTTTCCAACCTTTATTTTCGCTTCCTATTGTTTCTTTACAATAGGGTCGATAAACGTTTTGAAATGAGTTTTTGGTCAAATGGGAGGACTATATGTATTTTTGTGACTGAAACCATTCGAAACCATCCATTTAAAAAGACCCTAAAGCACAACAATTTTTCGTTTCTGCTGAAGATCGGCAACTACTTTTTGCTTTGAAGACGTCCAATGCATTCCCCCATCCTCTAGAGCGATAGGTAACATGTACTCAATGAGTCCTTAGACACCAGTTTACTTATGTACGGGAAAACAAAATCTTTTACCGAGTCATAGAGTTCCACCAGTATTTTGCCGTGAATTCAAAAACTTTCTTGCTGCCCATTCTCCTTGACACTGGCCCTGTCAGGAAAACTTGGATCACAAGGGTTATCAAGCCATGTGTAACTGCCACACAGAAGGTAGTAATAAGACATAGCCTACTCATAGAGGAAAATCATATCCATTCAAACTATGTCTGACTTTTCACCTGTAAGTCCAGTCGGGTCAATTTCCAGGATACGATGCTCGTGAAGAACATATCCACCCCCATCGATCTATCTTTCTACGAATAGGTGTTGATCAATGTCGGCTGTCAACCCTTTTTTTACTGACTGATTTTAAGTATTAGGTACTTCACTAGATTAGGAGTAGAAGAATAATGACCGAAATCCAACCCGAATTAAATTTAATCTATGTTATTACACACTATATCCAACAACGTCAATACATCACTTGCCCAGTACAATTTACAATAGTTTTCCCCATTCTTGGGGAGGTTTTGGCTTAGGTGCTTTTGTGAGAGGATCGATGGGACACTAAGGGCTAGGGGCATGGGAAATCTGGATCGTTTTGTTGTTTTTGGGGAATCATAGCCCATGGAGTGACACGGGCCATGAGGAGCAGCGTGACATGGAGTGTCAAGGGCCAGGAAGTGCCACGGGCAACCCAGTCCCACGGGGGGAGAGATCATGGGCTATGGAGGGACCACGGGCCAATAAGTGTCACGGGAGGCATGGCGGGGTCACGGGCAATGGGGCGATGTCGATCCATGTATGTAGGGGGAGGGGTGGGAGGAGCTCTATGGGCCATAGATAATGAGGAATATCAATATTTATGGCTCGATGAGGGGCATAGTTTTCCCATAGTGGGCCAAGGACAATTGAGGGGCAATATATAACTAGGGAACCTCCTGAAGAGCGCAGGTTTCTACCACATATAATAAATAAATAAACTGTTACAGTTAAAAAAATAAACTTTTACATATTTCACCGTTAAATCCTTTTTAAACTTTATTTACTGATTTCTCATTTAACACTTTATACTTACTATCACAGTAGAAATATATACAACGAACAGTAGCGAAAAGGCCTATGCTCTATATTCAAGGTTTTTGAAACACATTAACCTAAGCCACTGTTCATGACTCCTTCCTGGCGCACGCGCAATGACAAATGCTTATGATCCAATCCGATGGAAAGCCAAGTAGCAACTGAACCTTTTGCTCGGATGGTTTAGAAACCTTCCTGAACTAGCGCATATTCATGCTGTATAGTTTTTGGAGAAATTTTTCGCTACTGTTCGTTATATATATTTCTGCTGTGCTTACTATTTAATATCTCGTACTTTACTCCTTTTTTTATGTTTAAGATCGGGTAGCGTAGCTGGAGGCCCATAACAATGAACAACTGCCAACAATCAATATAATCTTCGGAACATTGTATTGATCTGGTTGGACCTATAAGGCTATAACAAAAAATTTAAATTTCTATATGCGTAGTAACATCTGCCAGTACCTCAAGCAGCGCTTCGTAGTACCAAATTAGCTATAACAATGGATATTCAACCCACAAAAATATCTCCCAATAACTATTGCTTCAAAACTGAGGGTTAACTAGGACTGTGTTGATGAAAAGAGTACCCTTTTCGGGACGGGGTCATATTTGTTGAGCTATAACAAAGGGTATAACAACATATTTATAAAATTGTCACATGTTTGCAGAATTTCGTCTAACTAACTATATGCGTAGTAACATCTGCCAGTACCTCAAGCAGCGCTTCGTAGTACCAAATTAGCTATAACAATGGATATTCAACCCACAAAAATATCTCCCAATAACTATTGCTTCAAAACTGAGGGTTAACTAGGACTGTGTTGATGAAAAGAGTACCCTTTTCGGGACGGGGTCATATTTGTTGAGCTATAACAAAGGGTATAACAACATATTTATAAAATTGTCACATGTTTGCAGAATTTCGTCTAACTAGCGCTTTACTTAAAACTGAGTTTACTCGAGTTTTTTGTTTTTAATTTTTCCTACTTGAGAACGTTTCTGCTACTATTCTTGTTTGTTGTTTTGGTGATGGATTCTCATCTAAACGCTCCCGTTTTACTGAAGAAACTGGTAAAACACACAAGACCAGCGCAAAAAACAGGATTCTGAGCAAAAAAGTTGCTAATTAGCCTAGAGTAGTAGTTAAATAACAGTCAATTTATTTCACAAGTATTGCGGATATATATTGCATAGACTTTGAAGCAATGACTTTGTCCGTTTTGTGTTTGAGCTTTGCTCTTTACTTACATCAAGAAAAATTTATTTTATTAAATTTTTCCCTGAGAGTTTCTTCTTAAACCTTTGGTTGCTCCTAAAATATTGCAGATACGTCATTTTGACAACCTGGATGCGCAAAGCGTATTTTGATTTATTTTGAGATGCACTTCAACATTTAGTGAAAGTTTCAACTTAATACTCTTGGCTATTTCGTAGACACTGTAACATGTTTCAATGCATTTTCGATTATGAAATACATGTCAAAGCAATTACTTATTTGCATTATTTACGGTCCTTGCCCCAGGACCACTGGGGGCATGTAGTCCCCGAAGACATATTCATTGAATCTTACGGTTCTTTTGAACATAATTGTTATCTCGAAATTTTGATTGGCTTTGGAAGCTAGTGGTGGCCAGGCAGCAACAACAGGCAAGGGAGGGGGGCTAATTGTTATCAATCACTTTTGACTTAAAAAAAATGGTACTGGGACTATCGATTTCTAATCGCATAAGCCTCTTTTGAAGTTTCTAGGACCACCCTTTCCATATAAAGTGGCTCCGGAGAAAAAAATAAGGAACACATTGAAAGTTTATGACTCTATACTACATTCAACATTTCTATTCAACGAATTTGTGAGGATATGCATAAAATTATGGAGTGCAAGCTCTGAATCTGGCAAACAGCTGCAACCCCAATTCTGTGTACCACGACACATGAATGAATTAAGATCAATATTATAAAATTCTGTAACGTTATCTTTGTAGCTCTGAGTGTGATTTGAACATATTTGTTTCTCTTTTAGACAATCGTAGAAGTAGCTCCGTTTCCATTTCCCGGATTGCACGAACTGAGAGAAAAGTATACTTACAGCCTTACTCCATGGAGTCAGAGCGTTGTTTCAGTGGCCAAAAAAGGACTCCGCCTTATCTATAGTGACGACGATGATAGTGACTCCGAAGTAAAAGAGATGACAGTTGTTACTGCTTTTGGGTTAGGAAATATGAAGTAAGTCAGCCTAGAAAGACTTATTTCGCATCAATTAAACCATATTTATGAACAGTAAAAAATATGCGGGGACTCATTCACAAAGAATTTTATTAAAGAAAAGCTCTCCAATAGCAAGCCTCAAAGCCTAGGAAATGAGTAAAAAAATATAGGTTTGTATAGCCCATTCACCTATATTATAGAACTGTCGGTCACAGCATTTACACAAGAGGTGGTTTTCGGCCCTAACCCCTTACAGAAAGTGGCAATCATCATAGTTCAACTCCGTCAGCTAGACAAGAAGTTGAGAAAGTTTCCCTGAATGCCTCTTCGCCAGGACCATGTTTTAAAGCTTTTCGAAAGAGATAAATTGCATTTGTACCCAATAATCCATATAAATTTACCTACTGTTATGCTCTCTCTATAATTTCATTTCTGGAAATTCTCATAAATTAGTTTTTAAAGAAACATTTCTATTAAGACTAATCGAGTCAACATTCATAGTCAGAATTCCTGAATAGAAAATCAAAAGGCAATTTTTCTCATGAGCCACTTTTTCTAAACACGTTTTTAAATTTGTGTTTACTATGGGCTGCGATTCACTCTTTACTAGACTCCAACTATCTTAACAGCCTCTATATCAAAACCTATACTCCCATCCTAGGGTTTATTGATCTTGTCTGTAGACTACGTCACATATCACACACAACAAAATGAGCATGTAATCACAAAAGCACGTAGATATAGCAGTTTCCTTTAGAGTGAGCCCTTAAAAACCTCTTTACGACGTTCCAGTGACTTGCGAGCAATGGAGGAAGAATGAAAACACATAAGTCCTACACATGCAAAAAAAACAATTTTCCTAGTTGTCCAAGCCAGGGAACTGTAAGTCTCCTGTACAAAGTTGTCGCCCGTGGCAATTCCAACGTGTGCTTTTTGTTTTCGATTTGACGTCATTTTTAGGAACTTTAGGCTATTTAATAATGTTTTACAATCTAGACTAACCGAGATAATAGTTAGTAGGCTATTCGTGAATCAGCTGCAAATGGCATTTTTTCCTCACTAACCAGTTTCTATTAAACCGCATTTTTTAATTTTGGTTACTATGAATCTTTGTTCGTTCTTAACTAGGTTAGAGCTACCACTGGCGTTGCTACCTAAGGTGCTGGGATTGGTAAGCTGTATTCCAAATTGGCCAGCTGCTTGTTCGATTGCTAATTCGAATGAGTACCGACCCATTAGGGAAGTACCAAATCTATCGAGAACCTACAGATACAATAAAGGCAAAATTTCCTCTTGACAAAGTAGGCTTAGGGTAGGCTACAACAATCCCGGTAGGTTCAGGAGAATTTGTTGACTTTAAGATATTAGGCCTACTGATGACGGAATTCTACTTTCTTTACTCTTCACTGCTTTTCAAAGCACCAGGATTTTTTATAGGATGTAATCGTATCAAAGCAGTAGAATTAATGAAGAAAAACTCATTTGAATGGAAGTGGAGAACTCCAGTGCCCTTTTTTCATCAATTTCAGCATAAGATATTTCACCGCTGTGAAGTGACGAGTTTTGCCATTTGTGTAATAACAAAGAGCTTCTGTTTGCCCCCCCCTTAAAATGAATTGAGGCCTATCTATGGTAAAGTCTGACTATGTTCAACGGTTAAAAATAGCAGTTGGGTATATCCCCTTTGTGCGTAATCCCTTGACTTCGACCAATGCAGGATGTTTTTTGGCTTTTCTGGTCACGATTGTCATCAGATAATATTTTACCTGAATATCTCCGTTTTTTCTTCCTTTTCAGGCTACGGCCAAACATAAACTGGACCCTTACTCAAAAGGATAGGATTTAATATTAGTTTTAGATTAGCAAACATTCTATCATCAAAGAAAATTAAGACTTCTAAAGGAAGTATATTTCACTAGGATCTCTTGATAATCAAATCATTCCATATTTGACAGGAAAAACAGTATGCTAATGTTTCGGAATATATATTCATGTTAACTTAAATGAATGTTTTGCTTACACTTATGCTTGCCCATTGGTTGTCCTTACTTTTACTCATATTATATTTATATTTTGTTCTTATATTCACATTTTTTTCAGTTGTTAGGTTTGTATTTTTAGCTTTAACTAGTTTATTTTTTGTTAATTTCAGCAGGAGAAACGGTATGCTGCTACTTTGGAATATTTTCTTGACATAATGAACATATCTAACAAAACAAAGAAAAACGAGACAAAACGAGAAAAGAAAACTTTCTTTTCTTGCCTTTAATGAAAGGTAAAATTCAGATTCAAAATATATAGAAATCTCCATAAAACTTTCTTGTATGTTGCAAGAGACCAAGAGCTTTACTTAAAACACAAAATATACGAAACTCGCATCCTAAATAGAAATAAGCATCCTAGAAATTAGATCATTCTTAAATAATCTGTTACCATACTTACAAATAGGAGAGTGCCCCCCCCCCCCCAAGAGTGGTATCAGAAACATGACCTGGAAAAACTGCAAACTAGTGGCTTAGCTATAGTCTTTTTTTTCGATTTAACCTCCCTCTCTCCAAGACATTATACGCTGATAAAAATATCAACATAAATATTCCTTTAGTACTAATTTGGGAAGGATTTTGTTTTGAGAAAGTTCGTTTAAGCTTGTTTTTTTCGTTGTTTTTTTTTCGTATTTGTTTATTATGTACAAGAGCAACATAATTATATTGAATATCTTGCTATTGATTAATTTAGAGACAAATTTATTTCAGCCATATAGCCTAGACAGTGCACGGCGCCTACAATAAATCATGGATGAGATTTGTTTGCTAAACTTGACCATTAAGCCAAAGTAGGTTGTCATTGATAATTGAAAGCTTAATGTTGAATATACAGTAGACAATTGCGTGCAGATCCTTTATCACAGCATTTGCATTTTTATTTAAATTTTTTGGTGTAACCGGTGTTTAACTTGAGTATTTCAAGAAAATGTTTATACTTGAGTATTTCAACAAAATGTTTTTGACAAACATGGATCAATTTTTGTTCTGTCAATCAGAATTACTAAATCAGATTCACGTAATTTGCTAATATCTTGATGAGGATCGAAAGAAACCAAAGGTAAATTTTAGTATTTATATTTTTAGTATTTATAATAAGTTCTGTCTTAATACCTCAAGTAGAAAAATTGTCTTTCCTAAGATAATCCTATAGAACAGTATCTTGCTGCTGAAGAATTTCAGCAAAGATCAGTTTAAGTTTCCGGACTTAAATTTGTTGATAATCAATAGAGTATTGTCTGAAAGAAAGCACATCTATTATTGGAAGCACACTACTTCGTTTGTTCCTTTTTTCCTTACCGGTGGTACGGTAAAGTAAACGTATGTAATAGTTATAACAAAAATTGTTCACTTTAGCTAACAGAGAGCACGGTTCGACGTGTTAGACTTACATTGAACATAAAAGTAAAATTAACGCTTCAAAGTAATACATCTTCCGATCCCAAAAATAATACAGATCAAGAAAACAAGCAGCGACAGGCAAAAAAAAGAAGACGAAAGAGCGGAGAAAAAAGAGTAGAGCCGAACCCAGCGCGAGTTTAAACAAAAACAACATTAAAAATAAATCTATCATTTGCAAGTCCCCACATCCTGACAAAGAATAATCCTCAAAACCATTTTTTTATTGCTAAACGATTCTTAGAAATTACTTCGGCCAGGTTAAATTTATTTGCAATATAGGGGTTGTGGTACCTTAATGAAAATCTAGCCCTTTCTGAGTTAAGTGGAGGAATATGAAGCTTCTTGAAACGAATATGGAAAGAAATGAAGGGAGCCGTGGCCATAACCATATCATGGAAATAGTTTTTTGGGAAATGAATGTAAAAAAAACCACGATGCTGTTTGCAACTCTCTTAGTTGTTTGAAATTAAGTATATCTAGAAATAAAAAGATGGTTTTGGTTTCTGATAGATATTGTAGTTTTGAAGGGCGAGGAATAAAAGAGCCGAGAATTCTTACTTTTATCTGCAGTGGTTGTAAGTGAACCGTAAACGTATTGAAGTAAATTATAGGGCACTATTTAAGATAGGATTCAATAAGTGAATGATACAAGATTTTAAGAATTGAAAAAGGAAACACGTACTTTAATCTATAAAGGTATCCCAAATCATGGGCAAGCTTCAGACGCAAATAATCAGAGTGTTTGCGAAAAGACAGCATCTCATCTATAACGATGCCAAGGTACTTAAAAGACTTAACCCTTTTTTATCTTATTTTGACCTAATGTTAGTTCCTCTGTCCTCATCTTATCAAGTGCCTGCCTTGAGCGTTCAAAAATTATGAGCTCAGTTTTTGATAAATTTGGGGCCAGATAGTTACAAGAGAACCATGTATTAAGAGAATTCACTGTTGTCATTAATTTTTCAACAAGCAAGGAAAGAGTTGGAGCTTTTACTGTCACTAAGGTATCATTATGAGGTAAACATCTTGGTAACTCATTAATATAAATCAGGAATAACAAGGCCCAAGCACATACCCCTGATGGACACTAATATTATCTAAAGACCTAGGACCTGATACTTGACCATTTACATCCACATGAATTTTTCGACCATGCAAGTAAGATCTTAACAATTCAAGTCCTATGCCTTTGATTCCTGCATTATTCATGTTTTTAAGCAGGATTGTATGATTCATCATGTCAAAGGCCTTCTTTATGTCATAAAAAAAGAATAGAAACTTGATTTTTATCTTGATTTTATAGAAAATCATTAATACTTAGTAAAAGTGCAGCAATAGCTTGTTCAGCTGAGTGACCCACTCGGGCAACTTTCCATGTTTCTGGGAATATCCCAGGTAGTATGGATGTATCAAAAATATGAAGCAATAGATAATTCCTCTAAAACTAAGGAATGTCCAGTCTTTGACTTCATTTTTACACTCTAAAGTTCATAAGGGGTAACAGGAGCAATAGATATACTAGAATTTTGGGATGGTGAGAGATATCTTTTATATAAATGAGACGGACATTCTGGAAAATCAAGTGTAATATTTGAGCTAATATTGGGAAAATAGTGACAGAAATATCTCCCATCACCCATCAGAAGTCACCGAGGAACCTCGATAGTAGCCTCGGTAGTAGTAAGCTAGGTGCTGGTCCAGAACTAGATGGTATAAAGCGACCAATCCCTCTATCTTATGGACCTATAAAGCGATCAAACACGTTATATTTGGAACCATGGACGAAATTATGTAATGCAAGCAGACAGGTTTCAGTACCAACTCGCATTTTCTGGTCCAAACATAGATGTATGTGGAATTATACAAGAATATACATTGCAGTTTCACGGGTACAAGAATATACAGTGCAGTTTCAAGGATACATGGCTTACCATGGTCAATCACCTATTACTACAGACGGTACACACTTTACCAGGTTAATTCATCTATCACTAGAACATGTTTTTTTTTGCTAGGATCAATAGCCAAAACTTGACTTCCTCATATTGTATATTCAAAGATGGCCTTTTTGTAAAAATACTGGTTTTCACCTGGAGGGCATATATTCATGTTTTTTCACTATAAATAAAAACACAATTAGTCTTTTTGGATTAGTTGAATAAAGGAACTTGAAATAAGCCTTTTATAGTTAAATTTATTCATTTTCCAATGGAGAACTCCAAAAGGATTAGGGTGAGTAGATATATATTATTCTTTTTATTCGAAACGTTTTTCGTTATAGCTGGCTTTTAACTATATGTCATCTGTCTTTATGATTGACAGTTGACTACATATCTTTCGTGAGTTTTATAGCCGCTGTCCAGTTTCATAGCAGCTGTATAATGGGATTTGGCTAAAAGGCTTCTTAGCTAGCTCGCAAAATATCTCATGCGTTCGTAACTGGAAAATGACATACATTTTTTTCTTTTATCATATGTCGAGCTATGCTGTTGTAGAGCGGGTGAACAACGCCCCTCCCGTTAATATTCTGAATAAATAACAAAAACGGACTAAATAATCAAAAATGATGTTATTTTTTCTTTTATCGTATGTTGAGCTATGCTATTGTAGAGTGGGTGAACAACGCCCCTCTCATTGATATTCTGAATAAATAAAAAACAGACTAAATAATAAAAAATTGTGCTATTTTTTCTTTTATCATATGTCGAGCTATGCTGTTGTAGAGCGGGTGAACAACGCCCCTCCCGTTAATATTCTGAATAAATAACAAGCTATTGTAGAGTGGGTGAACAACGCCCCTCCCATTAATATTCTGAATAAATAACAAAAACAGACTAAATAATCAAAAATTGCGTTATTTTTTTCATTTATCATATATTCTGCTATGCTATTGTAGAGTGGGTGAAGAGTGCCCCTCCCATTAATATTCTGAATAAATAACAACAACGGACTAAATAATCAAAAATTGTGTTATTTTTCTTTTATCATATGTTGAGCTATGCTATTGTAGAGTGGGTGAACAGCACCCCTCCCATTAATATTCTGAATAAATAACAAAAACGGACTAAATAATCAAAATTTGTGTTATTTTTCTTTTATCGTATGTTGAGCTATGCTATTGTAGAGTGGGTGAACAATGCCCCTCCCATTGATATTCTGAATAAATAACAAAAACGGACTAAATAATCAAAAATTGTGTTATTTTTTATTTTATCGTATATTGAGCTATGCTGTTGTAGAGTGGATGAACAACGCCCCTTCCATTAATATTCTGAATAAATAATAAAAACGGACTAAATAATCAAAAATTTTGTTATTTTTTCTTTTATCATATATTGAGCTATGCTGTTGTAGAGCGGGTGACCAGCGCCCCTCCCATTAATATTCTGAATAAACATCAAAAACGGCCTAAATAATCAAAAACTGTGTTATTTCATTATGCTTCATATTTAAAATATAGATACTTTAAGCTCCATGAAGAAGTGGCGTTCTTTTTTTTATATGTATTTTAGGATAATTGTGATTTAAGCCTATAAGGCTACAAGTTACCTAGTGAGAAAACTGAAAATAATTTTTTTATTCTAGAACGTTGATGATCAAACCCCAGAGCAAAAGCGGGCGAAGTTGGATGCTGGGTCTGATAACACTGACACTAGCCTGATCAGATCTTTAGACTTGAGGAGGGATAGTGTAATCCGATTTGCGTGCTATTCATATAGACAGATAACTTCTAATGTCCTACCTGCTATTTCTGACGTAAGTCCATTTATCAAATAACCTCATATTGTAATTTAGGTTTATAACACCCTCACAATTTTGCAAATTACTTCTTTTCTTTAAACAAGTAGCGTTTTATTTGTCTTCCAAGTCTTGATTAGTCATAGATGGCATCAATATGGCAAAGTTAAAAATAATAGTAACACCTGGTCAACGCGCCTCTTTGGCCTAATGAGATGCGGATCGCTTCTGGGTGTAAGAAATTTATGGGTAAAAACCCGTCTTTGTTAGCAGTTTCTTGTACACATAGACATATTTCAAATTAGAATTTAAGGAGAAATGATATTTGTCATTCCCTGCATTTTAAAAAAAAATTAACGTTAAAACTCTAGTTTTACAATTACGAGACAAAAAGGGGGTATATATTCTGAAACTATTAGAATAATGTATTAAATCGTCTCCTTCTATGATCGGGGCAGAAATTTCACATAGGAAAATACATCACGAACGGTGAATTAGCGGCAACCTAGGGGTTAGATACTCCTTTTTTACATTTTATACTATAGCATTCATCGATTCTTCTTTTTGTCTTGATAATTTAAAATCAGCTAGTTGCGTGTATTAAGTCATGAGGTAATTATATAAAAAGAGGGATGGAGGGAGACAAAATAAAAACTTCTTCTTTTACCTCGGCTTGTCTTTTGTCATTATGAAAGACATATCACCGTAACTTTGTTTTTTCTAATTGTTCAGGTGGTGGGACAAAAACTTCTTTTTCTTCCAACGATTTATTTAGTCCAGGTTTTTTATTTTAAAAGATATGATAGGAATTGATGACCTCTTTTGTTTCTTTTAATTGTTCAGGTGGTGGGACAAAAACTTCTCCTTTTGCCTCAGCTTGTCTTTTGTCATTATGAAATAATTATCGCTGTAACTTTGTTTCTTTTTATTGTTCAGGTGTTGGGACAAAAACTTCTTGTTTTTCCAGCGATTTATTTAGTCCAGGTTTACCTTGACTTGTCTTTCTTCATTATGAAATACATTTCGCCAATGCATTGATGTCTCTTTGGGTACTTTATATGATTGAAGTGGGCAAGTATTTAGACAATATAATGCTAGGAGGGAAATTAAGTTTTGACGGGGGGAAAAAAATAGGCATAGTCTTTTAGCTCTATAAAAATAATGGATATTTCAGATGGAAAATAAACCCTGTTTTTTATAGATTAACATCAGTGAATTAGCACCACCATCAGCTCAAGAAGCACTTATTTGTAGTGAACCTGCGCCAACATTTGCACCACCAGTGGAGTTTAGAGATGCGGATATTTTAGTTGTTGTTGATAATATTGAGTGGGAAAGGAGCTTTCTAAATGAGTGTTTTGGGGCTATGACTAGTCTAGACGAGTTAAGTTGTGACATAGATATGGGGGAGGACCCGGAATAGACAAATAGATTTATGAATCAGTATTTGGGTGATAGTAGTACAAGTGCATCTAAACCAGGTCCTCATAAAGAAATTCCCCCACAGGACAATACAGGCTGGCTAGAGCAATTATCCCAAAATACCCTGGAAGGCATAAAAAGTGATTTGGCTGATTTTACACCAGGGCCCACTAATGCAATTGAACAGACTTTGGTTGGTGCTAGTGTCGATTCTATGCCAAGGTTGAGGATAGTAGTAGTAGTAGTGAAACAATACCCCTACCAGCATTTATACTTTCCGATTTTTTCCTTTCTAACTCTTCCTTGCACCATACAAATGTCTACTGCTCAAAATTCGGTGACCCCTTCAACTCCTTAGTGCCAGGGGGTATAATAACACATCCCCTGGATATTACTCATTTATATGTTAACAAGATTCGAACCATTCTTGAACAACATATGGGGGTGTGGGGAGGGAGAGACAGTTTAAAAGCATCAATAGCACTAAAATTTTTTTTAAATGAAAATGCGAGTGAGCTCTATTCGAAATACTTACATACAGAGGTGTTAGCGATTCTCCCGCATTTATCAAATTATGAGGAGGTTTTTTTAGATTGGGTAAGTAGCATTGTGACTAAACTAGAGAATTAAAACGAGGGGGGGGTAGTGGGTCTGTGGTTTCATTTATTGAAAGTTTAAACGTTAACATTTATAGATTTAGAAAGGACTTTATTTTAAGAGGTGGTGGGGAGGGCCGGGTTCTATAGTTTTAAAATATCATGCAGATTTAGAGGGTTGTAAAGGAATACAACAAATCTGTTTCGATGCGAGGCTACAGTGTTTCAAGTATGCATTTTTAATTGCCTTCTTGAGACCCCTATTCAAGGATGCTTCTAAGAAAAGTCGGACAAATTAGCAGTTAATGGGATGGAGGGGTCAAAGTTTCCTAAAGTAGATTTTAATTGTTTAAATGGTAAATTTCCCGTGACATTAAAAGGAATAGATATTTTTGAGCGGGCTAATGCACATTTTAAGATTGGTTTCACGGTGTTGTAATATGAAGCAGAATTTGAGGAGGGCCAGCGTCCTGATAAAAAGGGGGTATTATTTCGAGTGAGGGTTCCGTCAATTGAGTCAGTGAAGCATTTGGTTTGGCTTTAATACATGCCACCCACAGAACCTGATTCAATTGGACATTTTAATCCAATTACAGATATTAGTAGGGTTTTAAGTGAGGGTAAAAATCATGAGGTAAGTTGTTATTGTCCGAGATGCTTGTCCCGATTTTGGTCTGATTTAAAGTTAACGCATCACTTGAAACACTGTAAACGTCATGGATACCAGGCTGTGGAAATGTTAGCGGAGATAGAGCGATCTTACGTTTTAAGAATTTCCACAACACGCTCCTACAGAGAAATAAGATCGCTTTAGACTGCGAAGAGAGACTCACAGACGTGTACGATTCGTCAAATCCAAATCGTACTAAAATACATGAAGCAATAGGGGTCTCTTACGCTCACGCGCAACGAGATTCCAGTACTACCATCCAAGTGTTGGATGTAATTGAGTCATTAGGGGGTGAAGACTGCATGCGGTCTGCATTGACCAGTCTAATTAAAACAGCAAATAATGCAATTTTCCACCTTCGTTACACAAACTATCCTATGGTCCTATCACCAGATGACATATTGGCCATTAAAAATCGTAAAATATGTTGGGTTTGCAAGGGAGAATTTGATGATGGTGTTGGGAATGGGGGAAAGAGGAAGGTGATCTACCATGATCAATTATGGCAGGAAATTAAGTCGGGAAGGAGTAACGTTAGAGGGGTTGCACATCAATCGTGCAATGTAAACGTTAGACAATAATATTTTGTACCGTTTTTTATGCACAATTCCAGTTACGACTTAAAGTTTATTTTTTTGTCGTTGGCCCGCATTGCCAAGGGAGGAGTTGTGATAGTGCATGGATAGATGGTTCTTTTTCATATAATATCCTAACCAAATCATTGGAGAAGCTACTGCTTCTAGA
Organism: Artemia sp. Qi Xiang Cuo; assembly: GCF_049724085.1. Classification (NCBI taxonomy): domain Eukaryota; kingdom Metazoa; phylum Arthropoda; class Branchiopoda; order Anostraca; family Artemiidae; genus Artemia; species Artemia sp. Qi Xiang Cuo. Next base: position 38,618,794 of record NC_142807.1, read on the forward strand.
ATTCAAGTTGAAAACAGTTGACAAGGGTAACACGTGCCTGAATAAAATCAGGTACAGAAAAGCGACAATTTTGATAGCTCCCCCCTCCTTAAACAGCGCTTCCGTGATGATGAAATGTATGATTTATTAACTTGTAAGGGCATATATGCATTTGATTACTACAACTCTGCCTCGAGGTTAGATGAGGTGTCATTACCGCCCATTGAAGCATTTTACAATTCTCTTACTGAGAGTCAGTGCACCACTAACGACTATGAATTTGCTTCGAGGGTTTGGGCAAAGGGTGGGTGTGAAAATAGGTGGGATTACCGTAAACTATACTTGGCCAGTGATGTATTGACTCTTCTGGACTCTTCATTTCCTCTTCATTGTGTGCAAGATAACGGATAAATATACGGGGAATTTGGGGTGGATTTAGGGTATTATTTTTCCACTCCTCATCTGGTGATGGACTTGATACTTAAAATCAGAAAAGAAGAAATAGGTGTGATTGCTGATGTGGATCAGCATCTTTTTGTAGAGATAGATCAATGAGAGGTGGGTACGTTTTTCACGGGGACCGTATCATAAAAACTGATCCGACCGGACAGCACAATGATGAAAAGTCAGACGCAGTTTTTTGGATATGAATTCCCTTTATCCATCGGCAATGTCTCACTACTGTTTGCCGTGTGGGAATTACAAATGGCTTAACAATCCATGTGCTTCGAATTTCCCCAACATTGCTACCGTTGAGTAGAATGGGGCACAGGGATGGTTTTATAAAATTGACGGTGAAATACCCATGGAAACCCATGACTCAGTAAAAGACTTTTTTCCATGCATAAATAGGCCGGTGGGTAGGGACTCTCTGAGCCCTTAAAAGTTATCTTTAGTAGAGGATGGGAGTATGCACTGGGTGCCTTCAAAGCAAAAACTTATTGCCGACCTCAACCCGAAACAGAATATCGTTGTAAATCACGTGCTATTGAAATGGATGGTGTCCAATGGTTTCAAAGTCACAAAGATTCATAGAGCCCTCCAATTTTATGAAAAGCCTTATATGAAAGCGTTTATTGACACCTTTGTCAGTAAACGTTCACAGGCGAAAACGAAGGTTGAGAAGGAAATATATAAACTCATTTTAAACTCAGCCTTCGGTAAAATGTGCGAAAGTGTACGAAACAGAAGTCGATGTGACATTGTAACCAATCCAAAAGATTGTGCTTGAATCATTTCTCTTTCAAACTACAGATCGTTTACTTTCATAGACTCTGATATGGTGCTCCTACGTCGTAAAAAAAGAAACATTGTTTTAAACAGAAATATTGCAGGCGTGAGTGCCATAACGGAAATATCTAAAAACTCATGTTGTCATTTTATTATAATGTATGCAAGGTACAATGGCCGATTGAAGGACAAGTTCAAGTGTATTACAAGGACACTGATTCACTCCTGTGAAAAGTTAAAACTGAAAATTTTTTGAATTATTTGGAAAATGGCGAGTACATTAGCTCACGAATGGAACTGGAATGAATCCCTCTACCCAGAGCTAGTGAAACGCCAGGCCCAAAATCAACTGTTAATGTTAAAATCTGAAACGGGAAGCGATCTGATATCCAGTGGTGTGTTTCCTGGGCCGAAGGTATACTGTGTGGAAACGCACCACAAGGATATTAAACAAGTTTGCAAGGGGGTACCTACACACATTGTAAAATATAATTTCGATATGAGTGTGTATAGAAACTGTGTGGAACGTAGTTTAGTCCCAAGAGCGAAAGTCATGGTGATTCGCTCTTTACAAATTAAAAACTACACAGTTAGAGTTGAGAAAAACGCCATGTCACCCATATCAGACAAAGTCTATGTACTTGAGGAGGGTGTGAAGGTTCACACGGTCACTATTTAATCTCAGACCGGGTTGAATGTGTAGAGTATAGAAAACAACTCGGTCTGAAAAAATTAACTTAAATTCATTCATAGTACAAGGTGGGGGGTGGTGAATGTTTAAATTCTGTTTTCTTTTTATCAAACAATTTTCAATATGTGTGCGTGCAAGGCAGAGCAGTTACTTTTTCAAAATTTTCACTATTTAGAGTTATTTAATGCCCCCTCCGGCCCAGCCCACCTGGCGCGCTTTCTGGCCACCGCAGCGGCCGCCCTCGGCCTTCGGCCGCCGCAGAGGCCGCCTCCAGGGAGTTGGGGACCCCATTTCAAATTAAAAATGGTGTAAATAAAAAATGTGACACTATTTTAAGTGTATTGTTCATTAAATGTTGTATTTTTTATTATAAATAAATAAAAAAAGTGTATTTAATAAGTGCTTTTTTTCTAGTGCTTATTTAAAATAAATATTTATGTTTTTCCTATAAATAAATAAATAAAAAAAAAAATCTTAAGTGTATTTTTCATGTCTAATGTGCTTTTTTTCTGTAATGCATTATTTGTAAAGTGTTGATTTTATGTTAACAACAAAAGAAAATATGATTCTTTATTGATTTTGTTCTTCTCATTATTCTTGAACGGAGTAGTAGTAGTAACAGGGAAATTATTTAGTCATTATACATCTATAGTCTACAGTTAGTTATAGGTAAACTGTTGAAGGGAACAGCAATATGTATTAATTTGAAACACCATTCAGATTGTTTCTGTATGGTCCATCAATGTCAGGCAAAACGATCCTCTTAACAAAAATAATTAAAAATTGTGATAAAATGCTTATGGAAAAACCAAAAAAATTTACTATTGCTACAGTATTTGGCAGGAGTCATACGATAAAATAAAAGCAATTGCAACATCAGTGCAGATACAATTCATACAGGGACTTTATGTTTTCAACATTATTGAACCAAACTCTTGGCTTATTATTGACGATTTAGCTGAATGCATTGAACAATGGTCCCAAGAAATGCTACAATTGTTTAGCGTTCACTCTCATCGTGAACAGATTTCCGTTATTCTAGTTCTACACAATCTCTTTCATCAGAGCAAATGTATGCAAACACATGTATCGAATTGCCCCTACTATATCATCTACAGAGTTATTCGTGATTTTAGCTCGCTAATAACTCAATAAACAAATATACCCCGGCGCCCCCAAATTTCTACTTTCAGCGTATAATCAGGCAACTAATAAACCCTACGGCTACATCCTATTGGATTTTAATCAAAATAAACCTAAGGACTTATGTGTTATCAAAGATATTTTCGACATTGAAATTACATTATATCTTCCTATGAACAGTAGAAACGGGTATTAGTTGCCATCATGGCACAGAAGAAACTACATAAAAATAGACATTTATTTTCCGTTCTAAGCACTTCAAAACCTCCACTTAGGAAAGCCTTACTCAAACATAGTATTGATAATGATTTCATTAATCTAATATCTAAACTTTGTTTAAATTTAGCCGAGGGCAATGTTCAACTGCCAGAAGTAGTTAAGCATCAGTCAAAGCAACATCGCTCCATCGTACGTGCATTGGCCTGTATAAAGATAGGAAAGAATTTTAAAAGGAAACGTCTTCTTCAAGCGGGCGGTAGCTTTTTTACACTTTTACTGCCAATAATTGCAGGACTTGTAAACAGTTTTCTCTATATGGCTAAACCCTATAAATTGACTCCAATAGAACTCGCTCTCTCACCCGTGGAACACTTTGAGGACAATCTGAGTAAAATCATTGACAATGACAATGGTAAGGATGATAAAAAACTGCTTTTACTTCAAGATTCACTTCGCCGAGTGGACGAAAATAAGCCCTATCGTGCGAGAGCCAGTGTCATTGATCACAAAAAAGAACCATCTCCACAGGATTCTTCTGCTATCACTGCTGGAACGCAATTAAAGAAGGAAGAATTGGATTGAATAGTGCCGAGCATTGAAAATCTAATGCCGCATTCATATCGTGAACAAAGTAAATGACTCATAACATTTCTCATGGAAAGTGGTCAAGATCATATTAAAGTTGATAGCAATGCGAAAGGAATTATAATTCAAGGCAAAAGGTTTAATCTACTTGATTTAATCTATGATATGGTTACAAATCGTAAAGGACTTTTCTCATTTGACAATCATCTATACAACTTTCTAAATACATTAAACTTCCCCAAAAGCCTTATTAGCAATAGGCAAATTCTAAAAATAATTAAATGAACATTCTCCTTCTTCAATATTAAAATATGAACAAGAAGAAGAAGAAGAAGATTTTAAATCAATCTTGGAAAATACTTGCACACCTAGTGGAAACATTGATTTGACAATTAGGAGGAGGATGAGGAGCACACCACTGATAGCTAGACAAAAGTGACGACGTATCATGTCAACGTCACCGCCACCCACTACTATCCACCACCACCCACTTTACGTTCAAAATGGTTGAAGTTCTGAAACGTGTTTATGAAAATATTGGTGAAGTGGGGAGTTTAAGTTCCCCCACCACTCTTTCCAAAGTCACTGGTGTTCGCGCTAAAAGTGTACAAGACTATCTACAAAATGAATCAAGTTACACTCTGCAAAGAAATCATAGGCTTCGTGGTAATCATTATCGAAAAACTAAAGCCTTTTTCCCATTGCATATAATGCAAGCAGATCTTTTAACTCTAAATGAGATTCAAAGACGTCACAATAAACCGTACAAATAAATTCTACTTGCAATCAGTGTTTTAGTCGCTATGCATATGCCATTCCATTGCGGTCAAAGAGAGGTGTTGAAGTTACTCAGACTATAGAAAGTATTCTCGAACAGGATTCGTATAAAAAAATTCAAACGGATCACGGTAGTTAATTTGTTAATCCCCATGTTGAAAAAGTAATAATGAAATATATTACACTGCTCTATCATAGTCATAGTCCTATAAGGGCTGCATTGGCCGAACGATTGATAAGAATTATTCGACTTTTAATTTCAAGATATTGTACATTGAAAACTACACCTGCTTTTATTCATGATTTAGATAAAATCATGTTGATTTATAATCAATGACCTCATCGATCATTGTCCAACTCAACCCCAACGGAAGTTCATCATTCTGATCATGATACAATTGATACTTTTCTTAAACAATATTCTAATGAAAGGATTGATAAGAAAAAATTGAATGTTGGTGATACTGTTCAAATTAATTGAATAACTAATGTTTTTGAAAAGGGGAATTACTTTTGGTCCACTGAACTTTGTAAAGTGGCAAAAATCCTAGACACCAAACTCCTAACTTATCGTTTACAAGACACCAAAGATGAAGAGATTCTCGGCGGCTTTTATGACTATGAACTACAGAAATTTAAAAATAATAGTGAAATCTATCGAATTGAAAAGATTTTAAAGACTCGTACTCGCAGGGGCAAGAAACAGTTGCTTGTTTGTTGGCTAGGATACAACTCTGATTTTGATTCATGGATCAGTGTTGAAGATATTGACAATGCCCAATGATTGTTATGTAACATTTTTGTCTAACATCTCCGACCCCCTCTACAATGACTTGAATAAAATACCTGATTTTTGAACGAAACTCTCCCCACCCATTAAATTCGATGGTGCGTATGAAGTGGCTCTTGTTGACTCTATTCTCAAAAATACCTATGATATCCCGAGAAAGGATCGTGTGTATGAGATAAAAGTTTTACCATTCGATTGGTCACTCTTTGTCGAGTATGAATGGGTTGAAGCAATTAAATCTAGTGACTATCCCGAGGCTACATTGAGTTATAAAGAATATGGTACTATGACGGATTTGTGTAGTGCAATCAATAGAAAAATCTCATATCGTAGGATTGGTACATTCCATTTTAATTATTCAATGGAACACTATAGGATTTACATTACCTCACCTGTTGACACTGAAATAATTCATCTAAATGATATACTGAGAGATGTTCTTGGCTTTAAATAGAATATGATCAATGGGAAAAACGCAGACACTGTTGGCGGGATGGATCGTGTTATTTTGCTGGTTATCCACCTGGTCTCGCCTCGGACTCTTGCATATTTCTGTATGCATCTTTTCTGGAAACATCGAGAGTTGGTAATTGAAATGCCCCCCTCCTACGTGTTCTTGAACGAAAAAAAAACAATGAAAATGTTCATCACTATAATATAAAGCATCTTCAGTATGTGCCCGTAAACACTTCGTACTTGGAACTCTGTCAGTTAACACTAAGAAGTGAATTGGGTGATCCTCTAGCAATAACAAAAGGTTTAGCTGTGATTACATGTCATTTTCGACTCATCGTCATCACTGCCTAAAATGAATAATAGAAGAATTCCATTTGTCAGTCCTGATATAGACTGCTATGCTGGTGATCCAAGTCCGCGTCATATAGGTCATGAACTTGACAACCATAAATGACATACTACCGTTTCTAACTATGATCTTTTTGGTTGTGTTTTTAGGCTATTTCGTTCCGAATTACGCCTTTATAGACAATATTATGTACCTGCTGCGTCAAATTTTTCTACCTTAAAACTACAGGACTGGAGGTAGGGTATAAATTTCAAGGAGCGTGTTAAGGAAAATATTAGATCTTAAGCAAGAGCCGTTGGTGAGCAAGTAAAATCTCAGCAAAATGGGATGGGATTAAAAAAGATGCGTGGGCATCATTCACTCATCAGTCTCTACCCAGGTGGGAAGCGAAGGACATCAACAACGACTTTGAGAAATAAAACGAAGAAGACCAATAAGAAGAAGAAGAAAAAGAAAAAGATTGTTAGCTCAAAGAAGGATTTCATCTCTTAAGATGACCTATTTCCCCCACAAGGAATCGCATCCATCAATCAGCTCCTCATTGAATCTATTCAATGCTGAAAATATTGATGTCAGTGTCAAGTATGGCTATTATGAACAATTTCATCCTCAACAACCCCTCTCGGAAAATATACACTTCAGATATTTTCCAATGAGGACTATTTCATTGATTTATCATCAGCATTTATTGATTTAAATATTGCGGTAAAGAAAAAGTCAGACAATACAACTCCCACTGCTGCCGATGGTCTGTCCTATGAAAACTGTATCCTACACATCTTGTTCAAACAAATTAATGTATTTATTAATGGAACATTGGGGAGCACTAGCAATAATTTATCCAAAAATGCAAGCTACACACAATTTATGCTGATGAATCCAAAGGCATATAAGAAGTTGAGACGACAGTCATTGGGGTATGAATATCGATCAGGTGTTGATACTGACGGTGAGTTAACTACTGCAGTTACCAAGGAGTATCATCCAGTTGGAAAATTAAATTATTAGATATTCTAATTAAAAAATTAGATATTCAATATATCGCAATGGTTACCCCCCAATGTCAAGATTGACCTAAAGTTACAACTAGCCCCATCGAATATCATTTTAAGAAAAACACTTGCTGCAGCACCTGATGCAAATATCATTATCACTTCGGCAATTCTTCATGTTCGAAAACAACAGGTTATGAGCTCTGTTACATTTCCAGTGGAAAAACTAAGAACCAATCGTAACAACATTAAACTTCTTGTCCCCCATACGATCACCAATCAACGTCACATTGCTACTGACTCTCGCAGTTATACTGATTCATCATTTATCAATGGAGAAATCTCGTCTAAACTCGCTTCAGCCTTTGTGAAGAGTGTCAGTGCCGTTAGATCCTGGACTGCATCCCCTCAGGATTTTAATTTTTTTGGTCTATCTAGCCTTGTGTGCAAGGTGAATGGAATCCCACTGTACAGTCTATCATTTGATAAAAAATCCTACAGAACTCTGTATGAGTTGACCGTGTAATCCTTAGATCATGATTCACAACTATTTCAAATGGAATTACCGATTCAATGTTTTCAAAAAATTATGGTGTAATTGTTTTGGACCTGTCTGGTACCCAGGACATGAACATAGTACGAACGGGGAATGTACGATTAGAGTGCACATTTGCCAATGCTTTGACTGAGAGTATCACGCTAATATGATTGAGCCAATTTGAAACCTATTGGGAAATCACACCCGACAGCAGTGTTCTACTAGACCTGGCACCATGAACACAAACCAAATAATCAGCGTATTTAATATGGATTTATACATGTCTTGGTACAAGTCCTATTGCATACCATCGGACTTCATTGAAAAAATTCCAAGTGTTAACAAAATCCTAATAATTGTTAATAGCAGTCCATCGACTTTTAAGACAGGTCATTGGCTATGCATCTTTCAAACAGCGAAGAATATCGAAATTTTGATCCTCTTGGCCTATCATATAAATTCTACACTCCACACATCAACAACTTTATTGAGAGCAGCGGGAAAACTATTATTCAAAATCAACGGAGAGTACAGGATTTAACGGCTAAGACATGTGGCTTTAATGCACTACTCTTTTTCATGTTCAGATGTCGTGGCTATACCTACAACCAGTTTCTCAACATTTACGTCGACTTTTCCGTGATTAAACGACTTTTTAGTGAAAAATGTACTTTCAAGTGTGTTTAATATTGATTTTAGTGCCCTACGAATAAAATTTTCTAAAAATGTATGTGATATTGTTTATTTAAAAATAATGTATGTACATTGTAAAAACAACTTTTCTACTCTGTAGATTTCAGCTTCTACTACGTATAGATATTGGTCGAGAGCAAATAATGCAAGTAGATTATCTGAATACACTGTGTACTGATCCTGATGTGCATCTTTGTCAGGGTTACATTTGCTAAGATAGAATGTAACTTCACTCTTGCCATATCTCTTTGTATAGTCAATGATACTATTCTCATTCATTTTGTAGAATTCACATGTTTCAATTTGCTTATTTGAAGCAATGTCACATACAATGTCCTCAAGTGGCGAATCACATTCTGTACCAACCAAATAAAAATCAGTGGGCTTATAATCATAGTAGCCATTGTCTTCACAACGATGACATAGAACCCAAATTCTTTTGTTGTTCCAACAGTTAAATCGTAGACCTGTCTCCTCCTCCCAGAACAATCTAAGGCCACGACGATACCAATCTCTTAGCAATAAAGTAAAATCGCGTTTTAGATTCTTTCCAATCATACCAGGATATGTATTCTCCCATTGATTACATTTATCATAGTGGCAATTAGCGCATAGGTGTCCTCTAGGATGAGAGTCACACACCCCTTCAAGACAGAAATTACAACCTTTAATTTGTACAGCATATCCTCTATGCAATTTATATGAGTTGCATAATCTGCACTTTTTATCATACTGGTCAATCATTGTTCAATTCGAACATGTTGTCCAGCTGCCCAGCGTAAACATTTACATTGGATATGTTTGGAAAATTTTTTTATTTGTTGACACTCTCATGGCAAAAATTAAATTGTACTACGATCAACAAATTGAGTAGGATAGAGAGAGAGAGAGGAGTAAATCATCCTTGAAAATTATCCTTCTCGTGAAAAATATCCCAAATTTCTAAGCTAGTGTGCCTGTTTAAAAGCAAATCCACAATATCATTTTGCTGTGACGTGATTAATATGCCAATGAATTGTGTAAATGCCTTTGGATCACGACGTAAAAGTTTCATGCAATAGTCTAATGACGGCGAATCAGTTTTCATTATATTGATAAGCATTCCTTGAGAAAATATCTTCCTTTGAATGGATAACTACAGAAAATCATCCTCTAGAATCAAACGTTTTTCCATAAACACAAGATTCCCTATGATTTGCTCCTTCTCAAATCTATCCAGTTTTTAGAGTCCTAACACTCTCACAACCAACTTCAGACTAACCAGGATTCGTTTTCTATTCTAAGAAAAATATACATCAACCTACTATATAAAAAATATTGTCGACTTAGAAACATTGTTTTTGAGTATAATTAAAACAATAATAATCACTGATTTAATTTGTTTTCATCAATATATTTCACTAGTGTATCTAATGTAGCTTGGAGTCTATTTATATGCACAATGTTCAGTTTCGCAGCAAAGCATAATTGCTCCTCCAATTTGAATTTGCTTCATGATATCACATATCTAGCATACATATCGTCCCATTCAAGGCTTAGTCTACATCCTCGTGTTATTTCCACAGCCACGTTTGATTTTCTCGCCCATGTATCATTGCTACTACCTGCACCACCATCAAGCTCCAATAGTGTAAATGTACCACTCATTTTCTTTACTAATAGGGTCTCAAATAAACTATTCTCTCTGAATTCTATTCTCTTACTAATATGAACTACAATGAAAATCACTCCTCATATTTGAATCCAATTACTAATCAAGTTACTATATATGGAGTAGCTGCCGCTCTCTCTGATTGGCCCCAAAAATGGGTGTTGGTACAGAAACCCGTCTGCTTGCATTACAAAATCTCGTCCATGGTTCCAAATATAATGTGTTTGATCACTTTATAGGTTCATAACATAGAGGGATTTGTCGCTTTATACCATCTAGTTCTGGACCAGCACCTACCTTACTACTCTCGGTACCGAGGTTCGATAGTGGACTTGAAATATTTTGTAGTTTATTTAAGAAATTTGCCTTACTTGATGACGGAGATCGATAAATTACAACAATTACTAGTTTATCATTATTGGGCGTAAAACACTCAACAACACAGCTCTCAAAAACCATTTCGGTATTTAGTGATAAAAAACTTCTCTTATTCGAGCTTCCAAACAATTTTTTACAATGATTGCTAAAACCCCATGTTTTTTTATTTACATAAAAAAATGGTAATTATAAAAGTTAACGTTAATTGCGGAATAATCGTCTAAAAAGTTTCACCTATCCAAAAAATATTTGTATCTGAATCTCGAAGGAAATTTTCAATTGCACCCTTTCCGCTACTCCATTTACGACAATTCTAAAATGATATCCTTCGTGTACTAGGACTTTTAGGGACTAAATCACCAGAGGACAAGTAGTCGTTGGGATGGATAAGAAATTTATTAGGATTATCATTCTCATCACAAGCTAAAGGCGCTTGAAAAACAATATTAAAGAGGACTGAATCTTTTTTTCAAATTCCTGAAGTCTAAACATAGGGACTCTACGAACCAGATTAACCATTATCAAATACTGATCTCACGCCAAGGTTAAGCCGAATCTGTTTCCTTCACCTAAAGTAAAAAACGAAAGAAATAGTAACCTCTCCTGCCTCTTTCTTCAAAGTAAAAAGCACTAAAAATCTCACTGAGTATATTCGTTCTTAAAGAAAACGCCATAATGCTCTGCTTTGAGCCACCTAACCTAGCTAAATATTTAGCAGCACCTAACCTAGCTAAATATTACAAAAGTAAATATTACTAAATATTAAAATAGAATAATAATAACCTGCTCCTTCTCTCCCCATCAAAAAAAGAAAATAGTAAAAACAGAAATCAATACAAAATTAGCTGTGAGACCTTACTGGTCATTAAATGACATGTTCCTAGAATGCTCTGCATCTATGTTTGTGTGTGTGTTTCTGTGCATACTTTTGTCTGCGTATGTGTTTGTGTGTGTGGGCGGGGAGTCAGTTTCAAGTTTGTAATCACGCTAAATGTACAACAATTTATAATTATACATGTTTATTAATGCTGTCAACATTTCAGGTCCCCAAGATCGAGAAGAAACTCTTGTGCAAGGTCCCAGAGTTCATCTCCTGCTTCTTCTGAGGACCGAAGGAATTTGGACGTAATTTCTTTAACCAAACAGTACAAAAAGCTCAGAGAAAGACAAAAGCAGGCCCAAATATTGTGGAACGGTAAGGATAATAAGCGAAACACACGCCATCGATTTGGTTTTTATTCAATAAGAATAGCAAATTTCACTCATTGATTATGATCGTTAAGAAAATTAATAGGTAGATTTACTTCAAATAATTACGAAAAGAAATATAATGTAAAAAGCTTCAAATACTAACATTGCCAATTCACAGTGAAACTTCATGTGTTTTTAGGAAGTGGTTTAATCCGAGTAGTATTTAGAAGTAATTTAATGGTATATAATTAATACACTTAATTTTATTAGTTTTATGTCATTAATTATATTTAATTTATGTAGTCTAGCACTTTAATTCAAAATACTTGTACTGATCCAAAAATTACTCTTGTGGAAATCATAGGTCTAAAGCTATTGACTCTAGAAAATTCATATCTTAAGTCTACATTAAGTTAAATTGAGATCTTCTATTTTTCTGGAAATTATGAAGAATTCAAGATACGACGTTTTGTCCCTGGCCCCCTGACAATGTTAAATGTTATTTTTATTGGACACGGAACCATACAAAACAGTAACAATGCTTGCCACCGCCAAGCTAAGCTTCGAAGCTGAAAAGATGCATATTTAATAGTTTAAGGAAATATAGTATCTTTCTTGTCAAAACTAGCGAGTGTGAGCTGTTCCAAAAATTTAACAGGTTAAGATTATATGGATTGTTTCCTTATATCCACAATATTTTGCTTAAACATTTTTTTTTGTCTTTTCTTGGGACCAGCGCACAAACAAATAATATACGCACTATAAGATAAAGAAGCTAGTTGGTAAGGGAGCTGTGGTCAAAGACAATCCCGTAAAGGAGGAGGAGGGAACTGCCTCCCGCGGCTTCGGCTGACAAGCACATAATACGTTTTTGTCGTATTCCAAATATATAGAAACACAGTTTTATTAACTCTATTCGGTACAACATATAAAAATTCACATCTATTCACCTTTAACGCCTGTAACTAACTAACTATTTCATTCAATGGAGCGCAATTCACCACCCAGGCTTAGATCTGGTTTCAGAGTTCAAGGTTTTTCACTAAACTTACAGAATACAGTGGCGGATCCAGAGGGGGGAGGGTTGCGCCCCTCCTCCTCCCTAGCGTAGTCTAAAGTAGTGTAATTTACTGACTCAAGTTTGCGTTAATTAAACTTGCTCCTAACGCAACTTTATCGGATCAACCTATTTTGCGCCCCCCCCCCCCTAAAAAAATCCTGAATCCGCCCCTGACAGAATATCTAATAAGTTGACAGGTGAGTTTAGATCAAATCACCACATTCCTCCGCCCTTAGACACACAGGTAAGGTAACACTCTATTTTAGTTTCACCACATATCCTGCAAAGGCTTCACCTCCTCGGCATGAACACGAATCCAGCTCACTCTTGATTCGATGGTAGATGTCGGGCCAGAAGAAAAAAAAATATGCAAAATCTTCGCTGTTGTGTTACGGCCTAGATGAACCAACTTTGCGGAAGTTCGAGGCGAAGAATGAGATATCAGGATTAGCCGACTATGGTAGTCCTCTGATATCATCAGTTGGAAATGAGTTGAACCATCCTTCCTTTTGGTATGCCAACATAAAAGACCGCCCCAAAGCTCAAAATGAGCTCCAGTTTCATCTGCCTGGTTAGTGGCTTGTAAGTTGAAAAAATGGCGAGTTTTATGTCCTTCTGCTGACTTTTCTTGCAGTCTTGGAACGGATTGGTCTTTCCTTTTCTTTTGAGGACCTTCTTCAGGAATACGGGCAAGGACTTGGTGCTCATCTATAAAAATACAAAGCAAACATTTTTTTTTTCTATTTACAACAGACGGGAGATTGCATCAGCATTCCCGTTTTCTAGCCCACTCCGACTATGAATATCAAAGTGGTACTCTTGGAGCGTTTGACCTTGAAGACGGCTGTATGATCCGCAAAACCAACATTTGCTTGACTTCTTCTTCAATTGCTTGTTGTTGGCTCGGTGGTACCCTGTAGGGTTTCTGACGCACAGGACGGGCATTACCTGTGTCAGTGCGGTGTCTGACCACTGATATTCTTCTGGATATTTTGGAGAAAGACTTTCTAAATCCCATTAGTACCCCAAAATATCATTTCTTTCTCTTTTCTGTAAGGTGACTTAGCGAATCTGTCACAATCTGGATGTCATCCTGGTCACCAGAATTATCTGTCTCGTCAACCGTAGGCATACTCAGAGCTTCGTGAGCAAAGAAAAGGAGATCTGTTGGCCTAGGCTCAAACTTCTGAAGGAGATTAATCTTTAGAATCTTCTTCTTATTTCTTCCTTCCAGGAACAGGATTTTGTAGTTCACATTCTCGACTTTCCGAGATATCCTAAAGGATCCTTACCATCTGGTTTCCAATTTATGAGTTCCAGTCGACAGAAGGACGAGGACCTCGTCATCCACTTGCAGATCTCATTGCTTGGCCTTCTTGTTGTATTGGGTTTTCTGCCTTTCGGACGCTTCCAGAAGATTTTTATGGGCCTCTTCTAGGATCTGACGCAGTCGTTGTCACATGAACAAGAGCTCCTGTGTGCGCCTAACGGTAGTTTTCAGCGTGCTCCGATTTTTCCTTGACGACGTCCAATGGGCCTCTTGGCCTTTGTCCATAAAGAAGCTCAAAAGGACCAAACTTGTTCGAGGCTTGAGGGGTTTCTCAATAAGCAAACAAGACCTAGGGGATAAAGTGATCCCAGTCTCTCGGATTATCCACGACGAACTTCTTCAAAAGCCGAACACCAACCCGGCAGAAGTACTGCTCAAGTACTTGTGCACTTTTCCTGGCATTCATCGATCTCAAGGGTATTGCCTCGGGATAACGAGTGCAATAATCCGATATCACCAAGAGGAATCGATGCCCGTTCCAAGATTATACCAATAATCCCAAAATATCTTCTGCAATCCTTCTGAAAGGCTCTTTAATGACAGGCAGGCGTAACATGGATACCTGTTCTTTTGGCTTCATCCTTGCAACTAGCTGACAGGGATCACAAGCACGTACAAATCGTTTGACATCTTGACGTAACCCAGGCCAGAAGAACCTATGGATGATCTGATTCAGAGTACGTACAACTCCAGTGTGGCCACTTATTGGGGAATCATGGGCGACTCTCAGCACAAACGTTCTACATGACTTGAGAACCACCAGCTATATAATCTCTTCATTATCCAACCTGGTTTTGATTTTTCTCTAGAGCAGACCATTGATGAGCTCAAAATCCGGGCCTAAGCTCGACAGAGGGAAACACTTTGTCAGTGTAGCATTTTTTTGTTGAACGTCAGCCAATTCTTTGGAATTTAGCTGTTCTGGATCAACTTCTGAATGTGTTTCTTGAAAGTTTTTCTGTCTCCATTCTGCTTTTTCCTTTTGTCGGTATCGTCGAGTCTTTCTTTGCCTCATATTGCCATTCCCATTCTCTGACTCTACCATAATCTGCGAAACCTCATTTTCTAGAAGATTTATTGCTGGGGCTTGGGTCTCAGCTTTCAATCCAGCGTAGTATTTTGCTCTAGTCGACAGAAGAATAGAGACAGCAGGCCTGTCTACTTCTGAACTTCGGCTACAAAGTTCTATAAATCCTGGCAACGGTCTTCTGCCTCGATACCCTTGTGTCAAATTTGTGAGTGAGTTACGGTAAACTGGCCCCGCTGAAGTATTCGTATAACGGGCAAATTTGGAGAGGCTATACAGAGCAGTGGCATTGCCACATGTTCTCTACCTTTCCCCGCTTTAGGAATGGTTTACTGAAACAGAGCGGCTAAGAGTTCGGTCCGCGTTAGGTAAATATTTAAAGTTTCTGGTACGTATACCGCTTTTCGAGAGAAATACGCTCCTCTTGAGTAAGTATCAAATTCCAGATCCGCATGAAGTTGTGGCAGAGCAGGAAAGCAATGCTAGAAAAGCTGCACTTGAGCACTTATATGATTTTCTGCCGTTGCATGTAATATACGAGCTATAAGTGTGTGTAGTGTATATAGTTTAATTGTCTTGAAGTAGCGTTTTTTGTATTATTCCTTTTTTTTGTCTTATACTCCACCATGTTTTTGTTTAATGGTGGGTTAAAATAAACTATCTATTATCTATAATAAATAAATAAAAAACGCAAAAAACAAGCTTTAAAGTACTTTCTTGAAACAATGCGTCCTAAATTGGTATTAAAGGAATATTGATGTGATTGCTCGATAAACCGAAGATCAAATAGAATATTCTTGTTGCTAAATAATTTTCTATCCGTTTGAATATCAACCTAATATCTTAACCGCTGGCAAATGTAAGAAAATAATCGTACATGTCTTAAACTTGCATGTCTTAAACACAATGAAGACAGTTTTTACTTTGCCTTCCGTCCAAAACAGAAGACATATCGATTGGACAAGTCTGAATCCAAAGTAGAGATTGAAAGGTTTTTATTAACTCGTTTTTCTTATAATTATTATTAATGTGAAGAATTGTGAACTATAATCAGTTGCATCAACTGGGGCACGTAATTCAAAGTCTGACACTCGCCTCGAAAATACACACCTTTTCTGCGAGTATAGTTTTGGAGATTCATGAGTCAAATTTAAAAACTGGATGATGGATGATCTTATAGGACTTTGTCCCTTACAATTGCAGCTTTCCACTGATTCTTCCACTGAAAATCGTTGTATGGACTTCCGTCAAAATTTCTATATGCAATTCTTCTACAGTTCTATGTACAGTTCTTATTTGACAATTCTGTCCAGTAAGTGTAGAACTGTGCGTGCTTGAATATATGTAGAATGAATACAACATCGAGCATAATTTTATAACTGACAACTCAATGCTAGATAGACGCAGAGTAACTGTATAACTATTCTTTCAAATGAGAATTTATCGTAAGCCTGCAAATCATTCTACAAAAAAATTACAAAAACTGAGTCACAAATTGTTCTTCTTTATTGCGATTAATTAAAAAAAAAACTTTTTCCACAAAATAACTTTTTCGAAAAAAGTAAAGATCTCCATTAATCCAAAAATGAAAAAAATAGAATCAAATAATTTTTCAAGCATAAAACTACCACAAGTCAGTATCAATAAATAAATGACACCCAAAAGAAACAGAAATTAAAATAAATAACAGAGTCAAACTCAAAACAAACAGAAATTAATATGAGTAGGTTCTAAGACCCTATGGTTTATAAAAGCCAGAATATAATTTGTACTTTACTTACAATAATTTGTACTAGGTTGAACAAAATTGATATCTCAAAATTTTGATTGCATGTGTTTGGGGAAGTGGTGGACGTGAGAGGGGGGTTAGTTGCCCTCCAATCCCTTTCAACCATTAAAAAGGGCACTAGCTCTTTCAATTGCCAATCGAAAGAGCCCTGTTGAAGTTTTTACGACAACGCTTTCTATACAAAAAACTTATATGCCCCCAGGGTATAAATTACAACCCTTGCCCTGAGGGCTGTGGCGGATGGGGGATGGGTTGTCATCCTCAGAGACATAGTTTCCAGAACTTTCAACTACGATGAACAAGATGGCTATCTCAA